>NW_024704742.1:110052422-110274922 GCF_018977255.1 Callorhinchus milii | reverse complement strand
TATTATTATACCAGACCCCTCAGCTGTTAGCTCTTTTGAGGACTGCTATATCATTTCTGCACCAGAGAGAGTAACAAGATTACATTTCTTTTGACTTATTCAAGGAATACTGTAACTGAATGTTTTATCTGCTATTTTTCCTTTTCTTCCCCCTATTTTTACTTTGCAATTTTACGCTTTTATAGAAACTGATGTCCCATTCCAAAATCAAAGGCACATCTATTCACGTTGAAATCCATTATATGTGTGTGCAGTATTTTTTCATGCTGTATGATAATTCTTGGGGTATATTTAACAGGAATAATAGCAGCTGAATAACTGAATACATTGCAGGAAGGCTTCAGAGTAAAGAAAGGTTCACTACTGTAGGCCAAGAGGATTGTGCAGCTCATGCATGCAAAATGATTTTCACTACAAACAAAGATTGTTGTCAGACACCTAATAATAGCAAATGAGAAGAATTATGGCTTTGAAATCATGTCAAAAAATGTGTTTCTACAAATTACTGTAATTGGAAGTCACACCTGGATGGGAAACCTCAGTAATGCAAACATTTCCTTCAGTGGGTTTATCAGCTTAGCACCCATTGTTGTTTAATTAGACTGATAATATTACTCACAGGGGATGGCATTACACATATTGCTTATGCTTGAATACTTTGAAAGTAGAGGTAGTGTGTTGTGTTCTTATAACCAGTTATCAAGGCTTTACTAGACTTTTAAAATAATAACAATAATCCTTGCAATTGATATGGAGCCTTATCACGTCTTCGAGATGTTTCAACGCGCTTTACAGAATATACTGTAAAAATGTGGAATTGACTGTATATTTTGTGGGCGAAATGCGGCAGCATTTGTGTACAGCAGTGACCCACAAACAGTCGTGGATTGAGTGACCAAATATTTTTTTCAAGCAATTATTACCCCGGGTAAAGCAATCTGCCAATTGACTAACAATCGGGTTCCTATTTACTGCTAGGTAAACAGAGGCGTGTGGCATAAGGAAACTTGCCCAACATTTCGCCCTACCCAGGATCGAACCCAGATCTCTTGCTTCAGGACTCCAATAATAATTAATTATAATAATTCTTACATTTGATATAGAGCCTTTCACATCAGGAGGACATCTCAAAGTGCTTCATAGGATTTACTATCAATTGCATGGACTGTGTATATTAGCATTTTGAGGGAAGGGGAGAAAATTGACAAACAGCAAGGAAATAAATCTACAGTGTTTAAACTTTGCAAGAGGGAACAATTTTGTGGTAAAGATAAGGGCTGAAAAGAGTTCCACGGGTAGAGTAGGGTGGACTTTATTCAAAGTTATGATGGATTATTCACTTAATAATAACTGTGATATTTATTTGGGATTATGGCTCCATGTGTTCATAGTTATTTTAACAATACGATTAAACATATTAAAGTGCCCCTGCCTCATGAACTAAAGTGGGAAGATTTTGTGCACCCAGTCTGCTACTGGTCCTGCTCTGTTAGTGAAATTCAGGTCAGGTCAGCAGTTATTCATCCTGTGTTTTTTTAATTGGTCAAATTCATCAAGAAGAAGGATTTTTGAAGCAATCCTATTTGTGCTAGGTACCATTAGCATTATTATGGTCATTTTCAGTGAACTCATCTGCCTTTGGAATAGAGTTGTGTAGAAATTAAGCATTAACCATTATTTCACCTTTAGAGTTTCCAGGGTCCTTACATCAGTTCTATGATAATTGCAATACAACATTAAATTGCACCATAATTTCATTGAAGTAGGGCAGAAGTCCCGGCAACATCAAAGAGGGAGTAATGGATGTTATTTAATTCCACAGTGATGTTTTCATAGTAGGTTTGCCAGATGCACTCACTGTTTGAATTTTAAACACTTCTCTGGGGTCTCACCATGTCAAAGGAAAGACTTTCCTTTCACATTTTTTGGGTACCTTCACACTGATTTTCATTTACAGTTAAATAAACAAGGACATTCATACAAAAAATGTACAAAGCACGCAGGAGACTTAAAAGGAAGATGACTTGTTCCTAAAATAATTTTGCAGACACTCGTGGCAAAATAGTAAAAAGTCACATCACCAACTGGGAAGATGCTGTGGAGAGGGAGGTAAATGATGCAGGCGGTCTGGAAAGTGTTTTGTTGTAAGTTAATAGTGCATAGTGGCGGAATAAAAATGTGAAATACTTTAAGAGTTGATTCTGTGACAGGAAATGCATGTCGGGGCAAGTTCAAGCAAAATATCACTGTGCTTTCAAATAACAGCATTTCACACTCTCTGAAATCACAAATGGAAATGTTCTGTCAAGGGAGGGAGTGGAGGGGTGAGGTGGGGGAATTGGAGGGGAATCTTACACATACGTTTATTTGCTCAAACGGTTTCTATTGTGCTTCCATCCATTATCAGAACTGTATCAGAAGGTGGTTTGGAAACATTAACAGGGGGCGAAATGCATCAATTACTCCGATGGAAAAGCGATGGACCACGTACACTGATGTGGTGAAACATTATGGCCTGAGGCCTAATGCCCCGGATGTGTTCCACTTCAGAGTTTCTCAGCCACTGCATGTTAATACACCCAGAGTTGGGAAACCGTGGGAATTTACTTAACAGGATTTCAGTCAAAACTTTCCTCTTTTAAACTGTCTTTGTGGAGTTCCCTATAATCCCTCTTTCGTCCTGAAATCATCTGCCACCTTGATTCTAAATGTGTTGCCTTTTGCTCTATTAATATGCAGCATATTCCTCTTAAATGTATAACTGATTTTCCAGAAGTTTTATATGCCTTATAGGAGTGCACACTGAACAAGAGTACACAGAAAAGGTTTTAGCTGCAGATTATATATGATTCCTCTAATTGTTTCTCTTGCTGTGGAACATTTTTATCTAGATAGAGTATATATACACACATATATATAGATAGAGAGAGAGGATATAGAGTCCTCTAGTAACTTGCTCAAGTGTCTGTTAGTTATGTGTGAGCATTAAGCATTGGCAGCCTATTTAACTTTATGTACACATCTCAACTGAGCTTGATCCTGTCCTCACCTAACATCCACACCACACACACCTTCAAATCATGGTCTGGATAATAATCAGGAGCGGGGACAATATTCCCAACCTAACCGAAGGAAGCGGAGGTCAATTGTAGTGACCCAGTTAATGTCAGGTAACAGCACAGACCAGGATACTGTCACCATGACCTTGTACTTCATTGGGCTGTGGCTTTTATCTATTAGACCATCAGAGGAATCCAAACACTGAGTTAACTAACGCTAACTGAAGTAAGGTTTGGAACTTAAAAGTTCCTGCTTCAATATAATCTTTTATTCTCTCAGTGAGCACAATTTCTTGAAACATTTGCATTTGTATTTACACCAATTTCTGACTTAACCCAATTGTTATGTCAACTGATAAAGAAAACGTATAGAATTAAGTTTTAATTACTGTACACAGTCATCCTAACTCCCTCAACGTTTACAAATCTTTACTGCGTAGTTGTTTGTCAAGAGATGTGACAGTGAGAAGGAAAGGGATGAAAGGCTAAGTAAAACAAAAAGATGTTAAATGTGAAAGGTCTCAGTTGGTAGCACTCTAGCCTCTGAGTCAGAAGATTGTGGGTTCAATGGCCACGTTGGAACTTTGAACTCACATTCTAGGCTGATTATCCAATTCAGTGCTGGAAGAAATGCTTCATTTGTTGGAGGTGCAGTTCTTTGGATGAGACATTACCCTGATGCCCGGAGTGTCCCTTTAAGTCGACATTAAACATCAGGTGGCATTATTTGAAAAGAGAAGAGAATTTCTCCCAGTATCCTTGGCCCGCAATCCCTCAAATAAAATCTATCATTCACTTCATGGCTGTGGGACATTCCTGTGTGCAAATTGGTTACCTTGTTTATCTATAACTACCCAGTTAATATACCTTACATGTAAACACTGTGAAGCACATTGGAACAATACAATACAAATTTACATTCATATAGCACCTTTCACATCGCAAGGGCATCCCAAGGTGTTTGAAGAAACATGACATTTCAAAGACATAATAAAGAGCTACATCGAATGCAAAGATTATTATTATTATGTCATCAATTTTACTGTGGAAAACAGAGATTCTTCCAATAATTGTAATAAGTTATTTGGCTCTTTGGAATGAGTAAATACAAAAATGTGGATTGTGAAGATCCATGTGCTAATGCCAAATTCACAAATATACAGTCACATCACTTTATAGTATATTTTGTGAAGCACTTTTAGGCATCTGAATGATATAATAAAGTGCGACATCAAATGCAAGGATTATTATAATATTATTATAAATCATAGATAAATAGCAGGAGCTTAAATGAAAAGCCAACCTCTTAGACTGATAACAGTAATGCAGTCACCTCCACATTGCCTGAGAATCCCTCCAATAAATCACAAAGCGAGATACACAGTCTACTCATTGCAGCACCATAGAAAATGGGTGAGAAAGCCACTGAATTATATCAAAAGATACATAACCATCATTTCTATATTGTATATAAATATCACCATTGAAAACACATTTGTTATTTAACATACATTATTTATCATTAATAATTTATTATTAATCATTTAGCACTGTTTTTGAATATCTATTTTTAAATCTCAATATCACAGAGAGGCATCTGATGCTCAGGGACATTAATTCCTATTTAACATTTAGGTGCATCGTTATGGCTTTTTTTATTCTTCTGAATCTTCAGATCTGCATGAGACCTTCAGATCTGGCCTCAACCTTGTTTCCTACCTCACAATATCCAACATCTTTTCCAGCTGCTAAAATATTGGAAGCTTCAGTGTCAGGCAGTGCGTCACCAAGGACTGCTGATAAGAATTCTCAGCGCAAATGTTGCCAGTTCAGAACCCATTGGTGAAATGGAATTTGTGTGTAAGAAAAAACCTCCTTTATTTTTTACACAAATTTGACATCTTGTCACAAATACCGTGTCGCCTCATAAAGAACTGTAACGGACATAATTGCAGCACATTACAGCTTCAAAGCCTTCACTCTGTCTTTGAAAACTTGTTTCCTTTCACGCTTTCATTGGGTTTGTTAGAAAGTGCCATGCAGAGTCATCATTCAGAGAAAGACAATATAGAAGCAGACACACCAAGGCTGCTTCCAAGTAGGCTTTTTTCATGAATACGTTGTAATAATATAAATCTCATTTACAAAAAGGAACAAAAGTTGCTGTTCAGTTTGGAAGGGTCATCCTTAATATACGCAGGCACAATACATTTAATTTTCAGGTGCATAAAGACCAGTTTTAAATAAATAGACAGCTTTAATCATTGTAGTCAAGGTCAGTGTTTCCAGCTGTCAGTTTATGTTTACAAGTAATCTTCCATACAATTTCCCAGTTCTCTTTATTTGTCTCCTCCCATTTGCATCTCCACCATATTATTTTCCTAACTCCTTTTTTAATGCATTACCATTAGACCACATCTGCTGTCTGCCCACTCACCCCTCCCCCCTCCCGTAAAAGCTCTACTTTGTGTATATGTGTGTGTGTGTATATGGGGGGGTGTTCAGTGCAGACAATGCTGTAAAATGCAGCAGGTTTCAGAGTTCAAGTGCTTCGAGACGTGAAGCAAAACAGCTGGCCCTAATCACTTGCACAACTGAGCTCTCAGGGCTTCAGTTTCACCTCTCATCTGCTCGAGATCCTGCATTTCCTGTGTTCAGATCAAATGGCAGACACTGTCATTCATGGTTGTGATATATACAAGAGCAGTTTGGGTGCTCAAGCATCATATTTCACATTAATGACCCCCTCCAATTTTATACAAATTTTGTCACTTCCACTGACATCCTAACAACAATAAAATGGCATCACTCTCCATACTTGAGATTATGTAACCACTTGCTTTCATTGAATAGTTAGGGCCAAGGTGTACTTTACACAGAAAACTTGTGTGAACTTATTTATTTTTTCCCATATTCAATACTTTCCATATTGTATTTTTTTATTATAAGCACCAATAGTTATTTGTGGGCATTTCTAATACTATTCAAAATATATAATAAAAAGATGATTTTTTATTTTTAAAGAAAAAAGTGCTTTATCCACCTAGAAAGATTTAAGCATTTCCATTGTTTTCAATGGAATCACTACCCATTTTGTTAAAATAAGAATGATTAATGCATTCAGTATAGCGCTCTACATATCAAGAGGACATCACAAAGTATTTCATAGGATTTACTGCAACGTGTAGTGGCTGTATTTTGTAGGCAAACTCTGCAGCCAATTTCTGCAGAGCACTGTCCCACAAACAGCAATGAAATTAATGACCGGTTTCACCTACGGGATTGTTGGTCAGGTCACCGAGAGAAATTTACTTGATTGCTTTGAGTAAGTGAAGAAACTGTTTAGTTGGTCTCAGCCTGAATATAGTGCCTCTTACAAAGGCTGAACATCTCAAAGTGTTTCACAGGTATTAAGGGTATGGCAAAAGGGAATTGGTATTAAAAGATCTATTAACATCTGATAATCAAATGGAACGGGCTAGAGACATTGAATGGCCTTCACTTGTCCTTATTTTCCTCTTAAGGCATATCTTATTTCACAGCAACAATAGGGTGCAATAACTAAGGATGAGAGGAGGAGTAGTTTAAAGTTGATGACCAAAGACAACACCAAAGAGATAGAGTTGTGTTTTTAAGAAGGTTTTAAACCTGGAGAGAAGTACATTTGTGGCATTTTGATTCTGTCCAAAGCGATACAAATCCATCAAAGTAGATGTCTGGAGCTGATGGCTCAGTAACTAAATAATTTGCACAATGTGGTGATAAAGTCAAACACATTAGGAAGTCGCTAAGATCAATTCATGATCAGTGATGGGTTACCTATTTGGAAGCATTACAGCTCGTCTTAGTGGCCCTGGATTAGGAAGGAGAATTATCAATCAAAATTCCCACTGATCACTATCCAATGCCCCTTCCTGGAAAGGGTGCGTGTGTATGTATCAGGTTAGAAAGGAGTGCTGACATGCAAGGTGCTATACAAACGTAATTTGTTGTTGTTGTTGTTGCAGTTGGGCCATGCAGTGTCATATCTTGTCAATGCTCAACATATAGATCTCCTACATGAAGCATGGGCACTTGGGTATAATATTAGTCCACATTACATCATGACTCAGGTTTCAGGGGAGCACAATATTTTTTTAAAAAGTGAATGAGTAAGCTTTGATATATATATTATAAGAAACTATCCAGTACAGGTTACTAGCTGACATGGAGATGTTTTACATCTGTGAAACCCCTCTTGTTTTGGCAATTGACTTGGTGATCTCAGCTTCCCCAAACTGACTTACTAATTCTGCTCATAGTGGAGTTAAAAAACAGAAGTCTTATGCACATGAATAAACTCACCAAATGTAAGTTGGTCTAGATGTTCTTTTTCAGCAAACAGGTGATGTGGACCCAAGGTGAAGCATAAAGGTTTAGGCATGGTGAGTTTTGTAAATATAAAACAAATTGTGTGAACTGCAAAGCTGCACTACTGTAGTGTTGATGAATGATTTTACTGTGCCCTAAGAGTGAAATGTCTAAGTTTTCCAAGGAGGGGATTTTACCCATTAGATATGTGTCAGTATCCACTGCTGAAAAATCAGAGAGCCTAAAGTAAATAGCACTGTTGTAAAAGCCTGGGGCAGAGCTACCTGAATCCCCAGATACCTTGTAACACAGAAAAGCATTATCCTTTAATTTTAAAGACATTAGTGTGCACTGGGATCACTTGCATACAGCTGAAAACCTCATAAGGGAAACAAAAGAGTATGAAGCATTAGTCTTTGCACACTAGGTGCTGTCTTCTATTATCAAGGCGACATTTACACCATTTGTGATTAATCATAAGCCATAATATCATTTTGTGTAGGCTGAATTGCTCTTTTCATCTATTTTATCTTATTTTAGTGCTGAAGTAATGTTGTCTCAGAGGATTTGACAAGGTGTGTATCCTATAGAATTACAAAATGGTGAGATACAATAAGAGCAGGATATTCTGGTATTGTCAGTCACCGAGATGCCTGAAAATCCTGGTTCTTTAAATGCACATTGGAAAAACAATAGTTTTACTCTTATTTCTGTATATTAGGATACATTTATATAAAGATCATTTATACATCAGAATAGATTTCTATATAGATTATTTATATAATCAATGTTTTTGTAATACTTGTAATAAACATATATCTTTATCCCATATTTTAAATTAATTATGGTAATTATTTCCTACTTTTCAGTTCTCTGTCCAAAGGGAGTGATTCAGATTGTTTTATGAGTTAGAAGCCCTCTGGTGCTTCACCAAACTGAGGTACTATTTTTCATTTGTGAATCATCTGCACTGAGTGGTGTCAGGCAACTTGATGTTTTCACAATTCAACCTAACCCTGCCTTCACTTAATATCTGCTTACCAGTACTTTGCATTAGGAAGGAACTTGTTAGTGATCAGAATGTGTGTTCTGGCTCAACTTCCCCCTCCTTAGCTTTGGCACACTTGGAAATGCCCCCATCACTGTCCATTACAATCCAATCAAATAATATTGTAGATGAGGGATGAGACATCCCCCCCTGATATGAAAGGCACTGCATAAATGTAAATATGTTGTGTTGTTACTGTTACATAATACTACTAATAAAATGTGTGCTTGAGTTGGTGCCTTAATACATCGAAACATCTCAGAATTCTTCACAGAATTTTTCTGTAAACTGAGTGACTGTGTTTGTTGACAAATGCAACAGCCAAATTTCCATAGCAGTGTACCTTCCTAGTCTACATGGGTCGGTATCTCACTAGCGGTGGTGAATTTAGCCATTGAGCCATTGGGGGACTTATATAATTTTTTGTACAAGCTATTTCCGAACAGAATTGTGTAACTTTGGGGTGGGGAAAGCATGTATTCTGTTGATAAAAAATACTCTCCCCACTCACCGATAAGCACATATACATGCACACACACACACTGTTATTGTCAGTAATTGACAATTGAATCTTGAATCCTTTTAGTGAATCTTGAATGGTTTGTCTAACAACAAAGTCAGAATGTTGAATAAGAATAAATAAAATAAATATTCTTCCTATAACAGCTCATAGAAGTGGACTTGTTATATTTAAACTTCAGCGAGTTATTTGATAACTTGAAATCATTGTTTTGGTGAAGTGACTTGATGAGGCTAATCTGGCCAGTTTTGTAGTGGTTTCACATTTAAATCCCATGTTTATCTGTTTCCTTCCATCTTGTGTTTCTCATCTCCTTTAATGGTTGTGGTATCTGAAGAAATATACTTCTTCCCTTTATTGTCAGATCATTCCAGATTTGGTGAGTCTTACCGCATGAACTGTATCTAGCTGTGATTATGCCTTACACATTGCTTTAATCCATTTAGATTTAGTTCAGTATTAATGCTCAGTTTTGCTTGTGAGAAAATGGGCAGCCAGCCAACATTTCATTACTCTTCTGCTGTAAACTAACTAGTGGCAAGTGACTTGTAATGGTGAATTATCAGCTCAGAATTTTAGAATTCCCATGTTAGTTCCATAAAGACCCATTCTTGGCAACCATTAACTCAGAGGCAGAAGAATCTTAGTTCCTATGGGAGTGAAGTTAGAGGAGCATATCTAGAGTAATTGTTCTATCTGGGACTGAAGGTTTTACTTCAGTTAGCTCCATTTTGCAAGCAACCATTAATCCCTGAGCCAGCGAGATTTAGAATTCCTTAGATAGTGTGTAGGTTGTGATGCAAATATAGAGTAACTTTTCTGTCTGGGGTCAAAGGACCTTTAGTTAGATTGCATATACTTTTAATGACTTCTGAAGCAGGCAACTGTATATGTTGTCATGATTGATTGTATAGTCTCAAAGTTAAGCCTATATAAGACATGGAAAGGGTGTTTGGAAAGCTAACCAAATGCTCTTGGTTTGTAGTGCAAATTTTATGCAGAATTTGATTAATCATTTCATATTGCTCTTGAATATAGTTTTCAAATACACTCTGCGCTTTATGGGCTTTGGGAGCCAAGCATTGAATGCTACAATGAACATCTTATAGCATTACATGAAACATAGCACAAAGAAGTTGCAAACTAGGTTTAGTAACTTTATAAGAGAGTAAGTCATATAATGGAGCTTTATGGTGTTATCCTTTTTAGTTAAACATTATTATATTTTGTCTGGATTCATTAAACAATTTAATACCGTTGTTAAAAAGAGAAATAATGGGTATGTGACACTGGTTTTATTAGTAATATAACCACAATGGGTGAAGCTAACAACAAGAACAAGGAAAACTAACCCTGTTCAGTCTACATTATCTGAAGCTGGGGATTAGTTTAGGACCCTAAAATAGCTCCATTTCATTTGCAGTGTATGTTCTTAATTTTATGGGGTAATTTTATTATTTAGGGCTTATTTTCTATGCCAATTGGCTGTCGTGTTAAGATTCTAAGTTATACTTGAGTATTAATGATACAATTTTACCAAGAAATTATTTCCAGTTAGTTTCCAGCTGGTAAATTCTAAGGTATATCTTATTCATTTATAATGGATGCAATTAAAAATGTAACTATGCTCAAAAAAGTGCATAAATCAATATTTCTTCGTAGGGGGTGAGTTATTTGTGAACTTGTTAGTAGGCGCTGATTTTGTTGATTTAAGAAAAAAGGATTTGCTCTGAACTCAGTAATTCATCTCAACCAGATCTACTAACAGTCTGTAAAATTATCTAGTCGTTCTGCAAAGAATATTTGGTGATTAGATGGGATTATGATTCAGCATTGTAGCAGTTACAGATGTGCAGTGATTTTCACTATGATTTGGAGATGGCTGCAAATTATCTCAGCACATATATTTTCACCCACCCCATCACCACCTTTACTACTTTGAGAAAGCATAACATTTTGCTCAACAGAGCTCAACCGACTAATGCCTAATTCTGAATCTGAGAGGTTTATCGCTGAGAGCCTCAGGTGATCTAGCTTGTAGGCAATGGATGAGATCTCAGCTTCCATGTCTGTTATCTTAAATGTTGTAGCCATCTTCTGAAGACATGTTAATCCTTCTAGAGTATTCTAATTCCCTAAACTGGTAAATACCTAAGGAAACCTATCTCTGTTGAGTATTAGACATGGGCAATACAGCTATTCTCTTTCTGTCTCTCAGTAATAAAATATGCATCCCTCGCCACAACTGCTGTAGAATTTGGTATCAAGAGGCCATGTATTTGGGTAATTAATTGATCCTAAATACTGTATTTCACCTCTACAGCAATTCAAATAAGCAGATCCTTCTTATATGTATTGTGCCTATTCAGATGAAGCTAAGTCAAGAAATATGCACAAAAATATACAAAAACCTTTCCTTTTCTTATTTCACTCATTTTGTCTTTTATAAAAGTGTAGTTATCAATAACTTCATGTTGTTACCATTTTAGTTTATAAAGTAACATTTCTAAAAGGAATTTAAAACATTTAAGCACACCTGAAATCTGTTAACTGATCAACCCATCGAGGTTAAATTTGTATTGGAATTACAGTACATTGATTTTACTCACTATTTTATTTGTTGCTCACCTTCACATGAAGATCTCCATTTTTTCATTAGTTTGATCTTGTGCACTGCTCTGTGAGAATACATAAAATCCTATTAGAAATGGTTTCCTTGCTTTATCCCTGAATCTACTGGGTTGAAACAACTATCGCCCCTCCACTACCTTTGATGTTGGCGTAGCCCAAGGGTGGGATTTGTACACCAAGCACCAAGCTCAAGTTTTGAGAGTATTCCCATTGCCTTAGACCTATTCAGGTCAGGTAGATTGTGCAGTTTATTAGGACACTTCTATGCATTTAACTTAGATGAAAAGTTCTGCTTGTAACATGTGGTGGAAACCGCACCCCAATTACTCCAGTCCTTGCCCAATTCCACTGGCTCCCTGTCACAGAGAGGATCGACTTCAAGATCCTCACTCTAGTGTTTAAATCCCTCCAATCCTTGGCATGCCCCTATCCCTCTAACCTCCTCTCTCCCCACAGCAGTATCCTCTTCCTCCTCCTCTTCCCCCAATCCTCTGCTCTACCATTGGCGGCCGTGCCTTCAACCCCTACTCCCCAATACTTTGGAACTCCCTCCCTCAACCCCTTTGCCTCGCCTCCTCCTTCCCCATCTTCGGGTCACGCCTGAAGCCTTCCTCTTCGACCCCGCCTACAGTCACCTTCCCTCTCCCCCTGGCTCGGCCTCGGGCTCCGCCATTGTCAAGCGCTCTGAGACACCGCCGAGCATGGAGGGCACTATATAAGTGCAAGTTGTTGTTTTTAATAGATACTGAATTCACAGAATTGTCCGGTTAGTGAAAAATGATTCATTAGATTAGAGAAAGAACTTGTTATAAACTCAATCTACAAGCCAGTGTACAAACATTCCAACTTGATACCTAATGAGCACATCTCACACCATATTAATTGCAAAAAAAGTTGTTAAAAAGAATATTTAATTTAGGAAATCAATTATGTCTGAATTACAAAGCTGTAATCAAGTCAGAGGCTTGGCTAAACAGAGCATTTAGATCATATGTGTTCCATGTTCAGCAATTCCAAATACATAATTAATATGCTTTAGATATGCTTAATACAAGCAAATTCATTGCAACTTCCATGGCCTGAAGTTTCTGTCAGGACATTTGAAGCACCTTTGTCAAAATCGGCTGCAAATGGGATTTCTCCATTATAATTGTGCATCACCAAATGCACAATACAATAATTTCAGCCTATGACTTAAAAACTTCCAGTCTGCAGAATTTGCATTTTACTTTTGAATTCCAACATTCTACAGGCTTCAGTGGATTGCTAAAAATGTGGAATTTTGCTGTTAACATTCAATAATAATAATAATAATCCTTGCATTTGATACAGCGCATTTCAATTCTTCTAGACGTCTCAAAGCGCTTCACAGAATATACTATAAAGTGAATTGACTGTATATTTGTGGGCGAAACGCAGCAGCCAATTGTGCACAGCAGTGTCCCACAAACAGTTGTGGATTGAAGTGACCAATTTTATTATTGGTTTTTAGGGATTATTATCAGGCATGTGGAGTAAGGAAATTTGTCCAAGGTTTTGTCCTGCCGCCAATCGAACCCAGGTCTCTCGCTTGCGAGGCGAGGGCTCTAACCACTGAGTTACAGGACTTCAAGTGTTTTTTAAGAACATGTCGAGCTCAACATAAAACATTTTATCTCCCTAAAGTGCTGATTGTATTGTGGTTCAAGGCCATTTTTATTGTATCCTAACATTCATCTAGTGCATAAACTGAAGGTAATCATCAAGTTTGTGATTCCATTGAAATTATGGATGCTGTTAAAATTGTGATAGCCGTGAGAGGTCATTCACATAGATTATTCGTCAATTACTTTGAAATTTTTTTTTGCTTTTTGGTTCAGAAATCCGTATAAAACTTTAAGAAAAAATTCCCACTTTGTTTTAAGGCACACATAAATATAATGCATGAGCCCTGAAATGTGTATTGTCTATGAAAGAAGCTTTTAAATTGGTCGGATTCCACATCTTCCCCCCATATAACAATAATAATAATAATAAAACAATAATAATCCTTGCATTTGATACAGTTCCATATCACATCATCGAGATGTCTCAAAACACTGCATGGGACATATAATAAGTGATGTGACTGTGTGTATTTTGTAGGTGAACATGCAGCCAAATTACGCACACCAATGTCACACACACAGCCATGGAGTCAGTATCCAATTTTATTCCAAGGCAAGAGCGCTACCAGCTGAGCCAAGTTGACACACCCCATTGGTGAATACCATATATACACCCACATACACACAAGTATGTTTTTATTTACCTTGTGACTTGGCAAATGTTATTTTCTAGATCTGTACATTTCTATATTCCTTAGTCTAGTCTTGGATGAATCATGTAAAACAACTGAGGTCCAACATTCTGCCTAAGCTTTGCCTATGAGATTATTTTGCCTTAAAATTTAAGATCGCTCAGTATTTTGGAAAATTCTTCAAATCATTTGTAACTTGGAATCCGTTGTTCTGAAATTTTTGTAAAGGAATCAGCTTCCAAATTTAGACTGAATTTAGACTGAGTTTTCCAAAAATCAGATGTTAAAGCCAAATTTCAATCAGAACAATCAGAAATGAATGGATCGGATTATGAGTCTGTGTTCATGGTAGGAGTGTGCACTGGGTGCAAAAGCGAACAGACAAGTAGTCTTTACCACTGCTGTGCATTCCTATGTCCATCCTGTAATGACAAGGTCAAGATAACATTTTACTAGTTACATCATTTGTAAGCAGTGTAAGCCGGATTCAGTTCTACTGCCTGTTGGTATGACCATTAACAACAATAACAACAACAACAAGATTACAGTTGTATAGTGCCTTTCGCCCGTTTTGAGGCGAGACTTGAAGGAGGCTAAGGAGGGGGTCGAGGCAGAGTGATTGGGGAATGGAATTCCAGAGGTTGGGGGCAGAATTACTAAAGGCTCTCCTGCCAATGGTGGGGCGGGTGGCTCGGGGGACGTGGAGCAGGCCGTAGCCGGCTCAGCAGAGGGAGCTGGCGGGTTGGTAGGGTTTAGGAGGTCGCAGAGGTAGGGTGGGGCGAGGCCATGGAGGGCTTTGTTGGTGAGGAGCAGGATCTTGAACTGGATCCTCTAAAGGATAGGGAGCCAATGGAGTTGGGCGAGAATGGGTGAGATGGGGTCACGGAGTTTGGTGCGGGAGAGGACACGAGCTGCAGAGTTCTGGATTATCTGCAGCCTGTGGAGGGAGGAGTTGGGAAGGCCAACAAGCAGGAAGGGGACAATGGAGGTTACCCCTCTTTTTAGAAAGGAAAAACAATTTTCCATTTTTATAGCACTTTACATTTTTATAGAAATTATTGGCAGGTGTAGTGATTGCTTTTTGTAGGTAAGCACAGCAGCAATTTGGTCCAACAAGGTCTCACAAACAGCTATAATCTGGGGGGATGTTGACTAAGATATAGGAAGAAACTCTCATCTCTGCAGGGTTACTAAAACAATTGCTAGTATTCATTGCTATGCACTAATTGGCTCCTGTGTTCGACTACAAATATACTGACCCTACACTTCACAGTAAATCCTGTGAAGCACTTTGAGACACCCTCCCGATGTGAAAGGCACTATATCAAATACAAGGGTTGTTTTATAACTGCTCAAAATTCAGCATTAAAACATAACTATTTACATAATGGTAAGATGCCAAAAACTATTCAAAAAAAGTGTCATAATTTATGCTACAACAAGCGATTTAGCTAATATTTTTACACTGGATCCAAAATGCAAAAGTATGCAAATTAGCTTAATCCCTTAAAGCTATAGGTTGTAAATCATAAGATAACAGTGCACAAATTCTCATTAAAATACAGAATATATGACATCCAAAGCACTATTAAGCACCTTTATAATATATTCTTTGAAGACTCAGCATTGCCTCCCCCTCCTTATTATCTCTTCCTGTGTAGTTCATCTGCAATTAAAAAGAGAAAGATGAAACTATATAATTTTTATCGTGAAAAAACTGCAGTGATGGACTATTCATAGATTCTTAACTCAGGTGTAGTTTGCCAACATGAGCTAGAACTGAGCTTTTGACCCTCAATGGTTATTTGTTCATATACCATATGCCTTACACATACAATATGTTAATAAGTTCTGACGAAGGGTCGTGGACCCAAAACGTCGACTCACCTTCCTTTCTCCATAGATGCTGCCTGACCTGCTGAGGTTTCCCAGCTCTCTCTGTTTTTATATGTTAATAAGTGTTGGTTTTCACACATATAATACATAACAGAGAATATGATGGCTTGTTCTCCCATTGGACAGAAAAAGGTGACTCAGTCTATAGAATCTATACTGATGCTCACTCCTCCATTGCCATCTCAATTCCCTATTCACAACACATAACCTTTTATTTTGCTTCAAATAGGTATTCAATTCTGTTTTAATAGCTGAATGGTCTTATCATAAACAGTTACAGGTTGGCCAAGTTATAAGGCACCCTGACTATAGCATAAGTGGACTATACAATACAATACCAAATTACTTTTGTAAAGCGCCTTTCACTTTGGGAGGACGACCCAAGGCACTGAAAAGTCAGGGATCAGGACCCGAGCCAGGGGCAGTTGAGATCAGGGAGGGTGGAGGATGGAGAGTGGAGGATGGAGGGTGGAGGCAGAGAGGGTAGGAGGGTGGCCAAAGGTACGGTTGAAGATAAGGGTCTTGAGGCATGCCTTGAAGGAAGGCAAAAAGAATGCGGGATGGAGTTCCAGGGTATGCGGGCAGGGAGCCTGAAGGCTGAACCGCCGATAGTGGGGCGGCCCGGGCGGGGGACATGGAGCAGGCTGGAGCTTGCTGAGCAGAGGGAATGGACAAGTTGATAAGGGATTAGCAGGCCGGAGAGGTAGGAGGGGGCAAGGCCGTGGAGGGCCTTGAATCATAGACTCATAGATCATAGAATCATAGAATCATACAGCACAAAAAGAGGCCATTCGGCCCATCAAGTCTGTGCCGGATCTTTGAAAAGAGCAATGTAATGTCAATCCCACTCCCCAGCCCTTTCCCCATAACCCTGGAGACCCGTCCTCCTCAAATACCCGTTCACCGTGTTTTTAAAAGTTGTTATTGAACCACCCTTGACCACCCTTTCAGGCAATGCGTTCCAGATTCGAACAACTCGCTGCGTGAAAAACTTTCTTCTCACCTCCCCTCTGCTTCTTTTAGAGACTATTTTAAATCTGTGACCTCGAGTAACCGACACACCCACCAGTGGAAACAGTTTTTCCCTTTCTAACCTATCAAATCCTCTCATGATTTTGAAGACCTCTATTAGATCTCCTCGTAACCTTCTCGGCTCCAATGAGAATAGTCCCAGCCTCTCTAGCCTTTCCTCATAATCAAGGTCCCTCATTCCTGGTACCGTTCTTGTAAATCTCCTCTGCACCCTTTACAATGCCTTAACATCCTTCCTATAGTGTGGTGCCCAGAACTGGGTGCAGTATTCTAACTGAGGCCTAACCAGTGTTTTATATAGGTTAATCATAACCTCCTGACTCTTGTACTCTATGCCCCTATTTATAAAGCCTAGTATCCCATATGTCCTTTTTACAGCTTTATCTACCTGTCCTGCCACCTTCAAGGATTCATTTACCTGAACACCCAGGTCTCTCTGTTCTTTCCCCCCCCTTAAGATTGTATTACCAGCCTATATTGCCTCCTCTCATTCTTTCTACCAAAATGCATTACCTCGCATTTCTCCACATTGAAATTCATCTGTCATGTGTCTGCCCATTTTACCATTCTGTCTATGCCTTCCTACAGTTGGCTCCTATCCTTCCCATTGTTTACCACCCCACCTAACTTTGTGTCGTCTGCAAATTTGGAAATGGTATTTGCTATACCCAAGTCCAGATCATTTATGCATATTAAGAAGAGCAGTGGTCCTCATACCGATTCCTGGGGGACGCCACTGTACACTTCCCTTCAGTCAGAAAAGCAGCCATTCACCACAGCTCTCTGCTTTCTGTCTCGCAGCCAGTTCTGGATCCATGCTGCCACTGTTCCTTTTATACCATGGGCTTCTATCTTTCTTACAAGTCTTTCATGTGGCACTTTGTCAAATGCCTTTTGAAAGTCCATATAAAGGTGAAGGTGAGGACGAGAATTTTGAAGGTGAGGACGAGAATTTTGAATTTGATCCTCTGAGGGATGAGGAGCCAGTGGAGCCGGGTGAGTGTGGGAGTGATGGGGGTCACCGAGCCTGGTGTGGGAGAGGACCGGGGTTTGGGTCTGGCAGGTTTGCAGTGATAGTGGGGAATGGGACAGTCAGTGTGGCTGCTACTGGATAGCCAACAGCAAGTGCCCAGTGAGCTCGATGGAGGATTCCCCAGCTGAGCAAGGGAGGCTGTGAGATGGTCAAGTGGGGATAGGAGGTGAGGAGGATGAAGAGAGAGGACAGAGTGGGAGAGTTACAGGGCAGGGAGTATTTTTGGGAAAAAGCAGTTTGGGTCGGGGGCAGCAGCCGAGATGCGCTTGCCGAGACTTGAGGCAGATGGTTAGTGGGGCATGGTCAGCCCACAGGCATGAAGACTGCAGGGGTTAGAGGTGGTGCAGAGAAGGGAAAGCAGGAGAGCACTCATTGTGTTATCCACCAGGTTGCCCAACCTGGAAGATAACACCGAGCAGCCTGTAAGGAAAAGACAGAGGAGGGGAGCGAGACACTGCACTTCATTCCAGGAATTCATACCTGACGGATGGAAGTGACGTTACGCGGGGGTTTGGGCATGAAAGTGTGAAATGGTGGCTCCGCCTGAGCCCAGTAATGGCCTCCACTCACCACTTGATCACCGAGACCTCAATCTACCTACCTCTACCTGTTGGTCCCGATCCCTGAGACCTCAGCCCTGCCCTGCCAGTGACTGCTGGTCTATGAATTCGTGTGTGCTTTTTTGGAAGGACGTTACACCCGACTTCTAATGCTGATTAGTCAATCTCCTGCTCTGAAAAATACCTAACGGCTTGTCAGGTCACCAATGATATCCGGGCATAGAAAATGCTACAAACATTAATTCACATGTGTTGTACATGTATGCCTTGTCGGCCTCTCCAACTCTTCCCTCCACAAGCTGCAGATCAGAACTCTACAGCTCGTGTCCTCTCCCACACCAGGCTCCGTGACCCCATCACCCCCACCCTCGCCCGGCTCCACTGGCTCCCCATCCCTCAGAGGATAGAATTCAAAATCCTTGTCCTCATTTTCAAGACTCTCCAAGGCCTCTCCCCCTCCTACATCTCTGACCTGCTGACCCCCTATCAACCAGTCCGCTCCAACCATTTAGCAGGCTCCGGCCTCCTCCAGGTCTCCTGCCTGACCTGCCCTGCCATCAGTGGCCATGCTTTCAGTCTCTCTGCCCCACTTTTTGGAACTCCATCCCACAATCCCTTTGCCTTGCTCCCTCCTTTGTCTCCTTCAAAGCACGACTCAGGATCCTCCTTTTTGACAGTGCCTTCAGCCACCCTCCTACCCCCTCTGCCCTCCCTCATCCCAACACTGCACCACACGCTCGGGTCCTAATTCCTGACTGTTCAGCACCTTGGGACGTGCTCCCAACATGAAAGGCGCTTTACAAATGTCATTTTATTGTTGTATACCATGAGCCAACGCACTCCATAAGTGTAATGGGGGTGTGGGGTGGTGGGGTGTACCATTCCCTTGCTCTAACTATTCTGTGGCCACTCCTATTACATAGCTTCATCTCATTAATTTTTGCTTTGTTTTGCAATAAAGAATGTGACAACACCAGCCCAACCCATCCTCTGAAACTGGATGATAAGCCATTCGGGGTCACAGCGAATAGCTCTGTTTATGCTCATTCAGAATTTGAATATGGGCGACTTTCACATTCTTAAATATCACAATAAAATACTCAAATTTGTTTTTAGTCTCTTTTATATTCAACAATTGTTGAGGACTCCATTCTTTCACATTATAATTGGCAATCAGTCCATGTTGTATTGTACAACATGTGGCACAATATTTACATTTCCGCTCCCGCATCACCCCACTCCATACCAGGTTCCATTGGCTTCCTGTCACAGAGCAAATTGATTTCAAGATCCTCACAATCACCTACAAATCATTTCATGGCCTAGCACTTTCCTACCTCTCCAACCCGCTCACACATTACTCCACTATCCCTCCACCCCCCCTCCCCCGCCGTCATCAGCCAAGCTTTTAGCCACCACCCCAAACCTCTGGAACTCCCTGCCTTGATTCCTCCTACTTGCCCCATCTTTGTCCATCTTCACATCACATCTAAAGACTTTCTTCTTCAACCATGCCTTTATCCCTGAGTCGGCATCAAACTATGCCATTTTGTCATTGTTCAGTGCTCTGAGGTGCTACCCCACACGAAGGACACACTATAAAGTTGTTGTTGTACCTTGCAGTGGTAAAGTATGGAAGGAAACTTTACTAAGATTGGCACAACATTTATTTTCCTCCTGGACCATTGCTGCTTGCTGTGTACATGGCTACATGTACTTAAATATTTATTTTGTTAAACAACTCAGAGAAATGTGATAAGTGTGTGCTTGCTGCACTTAATTAAAATCATCTATTGAATCCAATACTGTGAATGTTAAATAATTACTTTGGATGTAACAAATTGGATTATAGTATTATTAGTAAAGTGATCGGTTTAGTAACAGGAACAATAATGAAAGCAGAGAAACCTATTTCAGGAAGGATTGCATTACATTTTATTGATAGGAGTATAAATACTGAATATACATAAACATTACACATCAACATTCAGTTCTTTAGGATTTGTAAAATAGCTTTGCTGAAGCCTATCCTTGGATTTGAACGTCCTGCATGGCATTAACCTATATTCCTGTTTGCAATGCTACCTTGTTTCATTTGTGGTATCAAAAGAACTTCACATCTGTGTGACACTAATATGTGAGTGAAACAGAGACTATTCATTAAAAATGTGGGAATGACAAATTACAAGCAAAGCATAAATCCAACCAATTGCATACTAACCAGACCCCATGGTGCTATAATAAGAGGTTATTTGCATTAATGCAATGAATTGGTAAAGAAGTTAAAATAATAAATAATAATTGGTTTACTTGTCTGCACAAAGAAACTCAGCCCAGGAAACCTGTCAGCATAATTTGTAAACACTACACGCATGTGAGATCTCAAATTCACATAGAAGAAGCTAAATATAAATGATACATTATAAAATATCTGGAAAGAGGCTTAAATAACTATTCTACTGTCTCAGTTTAGTTGGAGACTCACAATCCTCGTTGTACTCCTTTATTGTAATACAGTTAAGTAAGAATAATAGAAGGAACATCTGAAAGGTAATTAATAGTACAAGAATATTGCATATTGAAGGCTTTAAATCATTTGCTAATCACAATAGGATACAAAATGTCACAAGACAAACAACCCCAAGTGACAACAGCAAGCACTCATGATGGAGATACAAACCTGAGTGACTAACCCTGGAGATGGACATACAAACCTGAGTGACTAGCCCTGGAGATGGACGTATAAATCTCAATGGTTAAATCCAGCTGATGCAATGGACAATCAGTCCAAATCTGGCGATTGTGATTGTAGCTGAACGGCAGAACCCATCAACATTAATGCAGTTGCAAACCAAATGCCAAAACGCAGTGATGGTAATGCAATGTTTAATAACTAATAATCCTTTCATTTGATATAGTGCATTTCCTTTTGTAAGGATATCTCCAGGACTTTATGAGATGTGAAAATGTAAAAATGACTGTGAAATGTCAAAACAAGTATTGTGAAATGTAATGACTGTAGATTTTGTAGATGAATGTGCCAGCAGCCAATTTGCACACAGCAATGTCCCACAAAGCAGGAAGCCATGAAGTGAATGATCAATTTTATTGAAGGATTGTTCACCAGCACCCGGAAGTAACTCTCTTCTCTTTTTGAATAATGCCGTAACATCCTTGACGTCCACCTGAACAGGCAGACAAGACCTCGGTTTAATGTTTCATCCAAAGGACGGCACCTCCAATAATGCAGTGCTCCCCCAAAACTATACTCAAGTGTCAGCCTGTGAGTTCAAATTCCCAATGTGGGACAGACAAGAACTCTATGTTAAGAATGTAAGACAATCTCAGAGTACTGATGACCTGGTGTCATTATTCAGAAAAATTAGAGTATGCTATAATATAAATATTTACAACCAGCTGTTATTGTAAATATCTGAGTCACAGGTCACATTATTATTCCAATATTTGGTCAGTCAAGAATTTAATTGCAATACTATAAAGCAAAAGTGTGCAATGAAGGTTATGGTGCAGAACATCTTTAAGAAGAATGTTGCACTTCCTCTTCAAACATATTATGTAAAAATCTATGTTTACTCTAGTTTACTAGAAAATGGTTTTACCTAAGTACAATAAATTATTTCCAGTAATTTCCAGCAATTACTAACATCACTGGTCCTTGTTGTTTGGTTAGCCGTATGTCTGACACATGCAGAAATCCATCACCATGCTTACAAATATCCAAACCAAACCGAGAATTCCATGTATCCCAATTACATATGGAAATCCCAGCAATAGATTGTTGGAATGGAATACGCACTCTCTCACTGAAGGGACACATTCTGCTAACCTAATTCTGGAAATTATTAGCGGCAGGTTGGCAAGAGCCAAGGCTTGGGGACCCCAGAGTGTGCATTAGGAGTCTAGCTGGAGTCTAACCAGCTAAAACTACAGAGCTTGCCATTGACAGGACTGTCTGGCAAGCTTAGCACACTGTTTGTCCAGCTAGGACCAGAATACCCATTAGGCGTTTGGCTTACAGGTTTAATGGGAGCTGAGTGGGAAGAGTCTCTGCCCCAAGTGACTGGTCTGCCTTTCCAAGTCCTGCCGATGAGCCAGCCTGTCTTTGCTGTCGTCAGTAGTGCCCTGGAATACAGTGGACTCGCCTGGCTCAAGAACTAGACTACTGAGGCCGTCACAATAAAGACTTGATTCTGAAATCCTGTTGCCAAATATCTCACCTTGGAGCCAGTTCAGCACTGAGGATACCCTGCTTTCTTCACCCCCCCCCCCCCCCCCCGCCCCCACACACACACAGGAGGACAGTCACCAGTTGGTCATTTTTAACATCCAAGAAGCACAGGTTTGAGCCCTCACTAGGTGGATGATAGGTAGCAGGACCTCCCTGTGAGTTTCCTGTTGCATAACATAGCTTAGCCTGGAATGTGTGATAGCATTGCCACTATCTTCCTGTCTGCAGCTTAAGCATACATCCCTTCCCGTTGAGCAATGGTTCCACCAGTTGGAGGTGCAGAGCTGAAGCAGCAGCTGCTTACCTTTCTGCAAGTCAATCCAGGTAAATTCTAGGGACTGTATATATTAACATGTATTCACAAAACTCCAGGTAATGCTTCGCAGCGCCAGTCACCCCAAGCCTCATCAGTTACCTGGTGGACAACTGTCTTCAGAGTGGTGAGAAGACCTTTTCAAGGCAGCTTGTGATGTACCAACCACCTGATGTTCTTGGGGTCCAAGTCAGCACTGGAATACGTAAACTGTACCTTATAGATTCTGCGAACATTACATTATAGATTCTGTGAACACTGTTCTATAGACACTTGAACTTTGTATGATAGACCTGTGATTAGAGCATGATAGACCACATAAACACTGCACTATAGATGCTGTGATCACAACACTAAAGACCCTGTGAACATTGCACTTTAGACCCTGTGAACATTGAACTATGGACCCTGTGAATATCACACTATAGACTCTGTGAAAGCAGTTCATGCATGGTGTATGACTAACGATTTAGAAAGCCTATGACTGTCAGACTACTTAATGGCATTTCCTTGTAAATGGTTCTTCTGCACAGTAGAGATGCGTCAACTTCAAAGTTAAAGTCAGTGAATCCCAGGCATGCAAACATGGTACAGTATATGACAATTTTTGGACTGCTGAAAAATGGGTATTGTATTAAACTTTAAGTATTACAGCTTTGGAGCTTTAGTCTGACAAGTAAATCAATGGACATTTGGTCCATCTCATTAATCGCTGGAAGACTACAGTAACATTTCACTCTGTATCAATAAAATATAAGAAAGGTTAAAAATGTTCTCTTTCTTCAATGTTTAAGGAATCCTATATTTATTGAATTCAGCAATTTGAAAAACGCCTTCTTCTGTTACTAAGGAAGCATGATTAAATATAGTTTTATTACATTTGTTTCCTGCATACAATAGCATGCAAATTGCGAGTCGCTGGAGACAAAGCAGAGCAGAGACAAATTTTAATTCACCATGATATCAAACAACCTGTTTTATTGCAAAGATTCTTGTTTCATAAAGGAATTCACTGAAATTCACGGATATTGAACATTTCTACTTCATCAGCTTTGAACTGTGAGGTTTCAGGATGTCTATTTATTCGTGCAAATGATCTAATTGTGTTCGAATGCTGGGAATATATTCTTTGAATTTGAACGATAAATCACTTCAAGGCATAGCCACAAGAGGCTTCAGAAAGGACAATCACAATTTATTTTCGGGACAGATTATGACCTAGTAAAGGAGGGGGCACTGTGGTATGTTTTAAGGTCTCCTTAACCTGTCTGTCCAAATTGCATAAATCACAGCTATAAAGTGCGCTTATTCACCATTCTGGGGCTGAAGTGCTGTGACCAGATTTTGACCTTTTCTGGGCCCCAACTGACCCTAACTTCGAAGTTCAAGCGGTCAATTGCAGGTCATAGAGGGCAATTACAGAATCATATTAATTCAGTCCTAATAGTTTAAAAATGTATGAAGCTGCAGGATTGACTTCAGGTTGCACCAGCACCTGCCAGATTTAGCTTTACGTTAGCATCTGGTGTATTATAAAAGATATCTGTGCTGCATTGTAACAAACATGAAATAGAGAGCAAACTTTCAGCCGTGCAGCTTCCATCCACTTGTGCTTGCACAACATTGGTCGTTTATCAGATTAATGGGAGGAGGGGGATCTCGACAGGTTTAAACAGTTGTCAAACATTCTTTCAAGAGCCATTAGTTTTTCTGCTAATATGTATCTGTTTTCTGCATTTGCTGAGCTTCTCGCCTGTCACTGAACAGAGTCTTTAAACCAAACATAGGTCTGATCAGTTTTTTAGTGAGCTTCAAGCTCCAGGAGTTCACCTGGGTCACACAGAAGATTTATGGAGCCTAAATCTCAGTATGTGATAGAAATTGTTAGTCTTGAAGAAGGCTAACACCCACACACAAAGTCCAGCAAGTCTTCCCATACATTCCCATTCCCTGCCAAAAAGCTAGTGAAATTGATGACTCTGCACAGATACCAAACCGGACATCGATAAAAGGAGATGGATACGGACCAGCAGAGTGACATGCTCGGAAAGGTTAAAACAACACAGGAAAGTTATTTATATTAGCTTCAAGGACACCGAGTTTGTGAAAGCTTTCCAAGGTTTAATCCTAAACTCTGTCTTTCTTTCCAACAGTTCATTGATAATAAAGTTTGAGTGTTTAGATTGTTTGCTCTGATAAACAGTGGAAAACATCAGATAGGATGACACGTTTATTTTCAGGAAATCAAAGTTTCCCATTACATTTGTGTTGCACACCAAAGTTCACAAGGTTGCACACATAATTTCTGCTTGGTTACATTTGGCCCAGAATTCATCTTGAAACGTATATGAAAATAAAATAAAACCTTGACTTTAAATTCCGTGGTCTTGAACCAAGAAACTCCAAATCAACTGTTATTGGTAAAAACTGAAATAAATTAATTTTGTGAAATTATGAGAGTTTTTGGTTAATCCTAATAGTGTTTTTGGCACTAAAATGCCTCAACATGGGCCCAATTTGCCGTATATCTCTTGTTGAGGTTTCTTAATAAGGAATTCACTTAGAATTACTATCAGCTTACAGGAACAGTGGTCTCGAAGTAGAACACACTTCTCGTCCAATTCCTTTCTTTCGGATTAACATGCTACCCAGTTACTGGAAGAAATCCCCATTTGGGTGACTGGAATTTCTTATTAAGGAATTATGAAATCTTATTATGAAATATTACACTATCGACCACATAGAACACCAAGTAGAATGAATCTGTAAACCAAATGAGCGCAGTTCATGCTTTTTATCTGTAACATGTCCATTTGTATGTATTCTGTGCCAGTGTAGCTTATCGCAGGTTTGGAGTTGGCAGCTCTAATATTAAATAGCAACTCCATACGCGCACAGGGCTCACTTGTACTGCATGTAAGCAACATCATGTCCATATCCTATTGCACACATGTGGAAAAGCACTGCTAGGCATTTCTTTCCGAATTAAATCCACTTCCAGTGACTGAACCCACAGCAATAGGCCTTTTTTTTAAACTAACATAACTTACATGTTTTATTACTGCACAGTTTATTGAGCAGAGAAAGTTCAATTCCTGGTAGTAACAATAATCTTTTTCCCCCCAATTACCTGGCAATCTACTTTTGTTGAATAGAAATCTGTGCTCAGGCAGACCAATTGGATTAGGCCAGGAAAGAGGGAAATTAATGTGTCTCATCTTTGTGTTAACAACATGTCCAGTCCCTGGGGAGCAGTGGTCAGTATACGTCCAGGCTCATAGATATTCCTGCGTTCCCTGGTGTTTCAGGAAACCTTATTGACTGGTCTGCAATATCAGAATCAATCTATGGTCTCAGTTCAAAGATACCTGAATTTTAAGGACTCTGAACTTGAACCGGTAAGGAACAAGTGCTTGCCCCTGATTATACAGGCAATGGAGTCCTGTAGCTCAGTGGTTGAGCACTCGCTTTGCAAGCTAGAGACCTGAGTTCAATTCCAGGCAGGGCGAAACCTTGGGCAAGTTTTCTTACTCCACATGCCTAATAATAATCCCTCCAAAACCCAAAACAATAATAAATTGGTCATTTTCAATCCACGACTGTTTGTGGGACATTGCTGTGCGCAATTGGCTGCCGCGTTCGCCCACAAATATACAGTCAATTCACTTTACAGTGTGTTCTGTGAAGCGCTTTGGGACGTCCTCCCGACGTGAAAAGCGCTATATCAAATGCAAGGATTATTATTATTATTATTATAATGGACTATTCAAATCCTTTAGTTTAGCCCAAGAGAAAATGTAAATATTATTTTAATCTTTAAGAATCTGCTTTTCACCAGCTGCAGCACTAAACAAATGATGCTTATGATTTTTCAAAGAGCAATTTGTACATCCATATTATAACTGAAATTTCAAACAGAATTTGTTTCAGCGACTGTTGGAGATGAAAATGCAACTATTTGTGACTGAATTTCTTAGAAATTTGATAGTCTCTAAAAAAAATTGTAAAACAAAATGAAGATCCTGAAGATTGGCAAAGCCTGCTTAGTGGCCAGCTTCCATTCTTTTCTGTTTGATTTTTCATGCCTTTCTCTTAGCTGAGAAACAACTCCAAAGCAAACCACCAGTCACAGTCATAAAGCAGAAATCGTGATGAGTGCAGTGACGCCTGGTGTTTGAAGATACCTAATTTTAGTCCCATTGTCTCTCTTCCCTTCACTTCTCTGTGCTTTGACCTGTCCTTAGCCTATAGACAGTTAGACACCCTGTTTCAAATCTCCACGATATATTATATGTTGATTTTTTGGCCAGCTGTGAAATGATCATGACGCTAGCAGGGGGCTGGAAGTCTTTCTTCCTGTAGGTAGGTGTCTGCCCGTACTAAATGACTCCATATAGTAGTTCAGGTTGGGAACTCAACGTGTGGTTCTCAACGGGCACGAGTCTGCACCCTACCACTCATGCTGAATTATTTTTAACCATTATTGAAAACTCTGGTAAAATAATACTCATTACAGTCTTCCACTAATTCTGTGTAGCATACTGCTAATATTCTTAAAAGCTTGGTGATGGTACTGATAAGGCTGATGAATTTATGGCTGAGAGAATCGCTTGCCTCAATACCTTCAATGCAACAAGTCAGCAGAACTTGTTGAAGTGCTAGTGCTTTGTTTATTGCCTCTATCAGCCCCCTATGACCATTGATCAGGTCTCAGTCGACAAATACTAATTGTTAAGAAAACCAGCGCATTCCTTTGGACATCTCAAATTATTGTTACTGTACTAATTTACGGAACATTATGAGTTACTGAATAAACAAAATAATGTATCAAGTGCTCCACCATTAATTTGTAAAGAGAGGAACATTTAAACGCATGTTAAGTATCTGATGAAACTCTGATACTGATGGTATCTGGCCTTGTGCCACTGACAGACATGCAGAGGAAAACAGAAGAGTGCACTTGTCTGCACTGCTGTCCTGGCAGTTCTCCCATTTGAATTCCACTGATAAGAGTTTAATCAGGTCCTAATCTGCTTATCACCCTTTGGATGTTGATCAGCCTAAAGTGTTTGACATAATGCAGAGCCCATCAGTCCACGGCCACTTTAAAGTCAGAGGTGAAGTAGTGGATTTTAGGTAATCTATTTACTGTAGTTTGTGTAAAGTATCAGGAAAGAGACTGTGACCAGCACACATTCTCAAAATGTCATTAGATTTAAATCACTAAACACCCTTTGTCACAAAAAAGAAAACAAAATGCTTTGTATTTGTGATCAAGACTCAGCTGTGGAGATCATCTACTTACTAACCTAGTTGACTATTCCTTAAGGCAATAGTGTATCTGTACTAGAGATCCAGTTGGCTGTGTCTGAAGCATTAACTAAACAACCAAATTAAGGGTAATTGGGGCAATTACTTTTGGCTGATCAATGCAACATTTGGAGGATTGTATGGCAATTTAGAGAAAAGGGAGCAAGGATGAAAAGGTTAGTCTTGACAAAACAAATCTTGCCTTTCAGTGTTTATATACTGCAAGTTGGCTTGAAGAATAAAGGAGAAACTAAATTTCTAGAAATTTTGGTCCTTCTGAACAGCGTATATCACTCTTGGGATAAGCATTTGATTATACTTGAGTTTTAGATCCAGATGCTCATGTTATACTGGAAAACAATGTCTCAAAATATGACTAAGGTTTTTCTTCCAAGAGAAGAAAAACAGTTTGATTTGACATCAAACTGAAGTAGCCCAACTACTTCAGTTTGATGTCAAATTACACTACATTAGCCGTGATTGGTGAGGCATCGAACACTAGCACATCTCTAAATTGTTTTGTGTTTTGGGTGCAACGTCCAGAAAGCATTGCACAATAATGTGATGACAATTTCTGGTGCTATTACTGTTGTTGACCAATTTATTCTGGGGCATTTTGCACACATCCACAATAATTTTAAAAGCCGTGAGTGGGAGTCCATAACTGGTCTGAAGTAGAATGTCCTATTTCTGGCATAAATGGAGCAGAACTTGAACCATTCTCATATAATTAACTCAGGGTAAAAGATACCAAATATTTTGAATCCAAATCTTGAATTTCAACTAGGCCAATGCATAAATGAGAAAAGCTCCACCAGACTGCCAAGGATTTAGTTGCATTAGAGACTAGAAACCATGGAATCGGATACATACACCAACTGTTACAAAACTGCAGGGAATCAGAAGTGCACACAGTTCTTAGACTACCAGTAAATCATCAGGGAATTAAATGTATACTTTCTCCTGATTGAATTTAAACATAGAGTAGGAACGCTCCACTCATCTGAAATGTACCAATCTTTGGTGGTAAATGTATTGACCGGTACAGAATGAGGTCTGCCAAGCAAAGAACAATCACTGTTGAATGGAGAATGCAAATGCAAATAGTTTCCATTATGAATTAGTTCCAAGAACAAATAAAGGCAAGAACTTGGCTTGGGCCCAATCCCTGACAACACACATTAATAGTTTTCCCTAGTAGAGTTTTAAGGATAAAAATATCTGTAGGTTTGAAGAAATCGATTTGTTGGTTCAGGCAGACGCTGCGCTGCCACTGATGATGAAGAAACCAGAGCATTACTGCATACCCAACATTCGTGGGCTGGGATTGAGCTTCTGGATCTGCATTGAAGGGAGAATTTTGAATACAACAAATAAAATAATGGTACATCTGTCCTTTTGTGTGCATGAACATACACACACCACCTATTTAATCTGAATCACAAGAAGCCAAATTCTCTCCTGTTCAGATTATAATTTTGGATTCAGACTTCAAATTTTGCATTTTACAGGGTTACATTAACTGGTAAAAATTGAAAAGCCAGTTCAGACTCTGTGTTGATCTAGTTCAACCACAGTAAGGTCCTTCTTATCATTCCCCCATCCAGATATTACAATATGGTACTCAAATTTTAAACCTAAAAAGCATAAAGGAATGAAGTAGACCCACCAGCAAGAGTCAAACATCTCCTGATCTCAAGTCAACTGGCTGCACTATTCAGGATGTAATAATGAAAGCTAAATTGTGGCTTAACTTTAAAAGAATTTGAAACGAAAGACAAGCTCGTCAAACTGACAAAAATTTAGATTGGCTCCCTTTGGGCATTCTCATGTCTCTTTCCTAAAAAGTAGTTGATATTAGATTTTAGGATTTGTGCTGTTCCCTAGGTATGAATCATAGCCAGGGCATGTTCTCATCATATTATTATATGGTTTTCTGGAATCAACACATCAACTTGGCTGGGTAGTGGATATTAAATTCTTGTACTGTCTAGATAGCAAAAATACACTTTAATGTTTGAAGCCAGTGCATACCAGGAATGCATTTGAAATTTAAACTGGCACGATGTGTGTGCCAATGAAACTGTCTACCAGTGCCTAGAGAATCTGAGTGTCTAGGTTATGTTTTGGAGTCGAGACCATCAGGAGATAAAAGCACTCAGTTGGCTACTACCATCAGGTTTAATTAGCTGTCTCTCCTTTACTCCAGCACAGAATCTCCACAGCAGCTCTGACAGAATGTACTCCTGCAAACAACCTTAACAAATTAACAAAAATATCAAAGTAAGAATAGATATCATGGAACTATTTAGGTTTTTCTTTACACTCACATCATGGATGACATTGGCAGCATTGTTCAATAAAGCTTTTTGTTGTTATTCAGCTATACAGAGTGGGTCTGATCCCTTCTCTGTGTTGAGCTAGTCGATCTTAACTTGGGGCAGCAGTTTGGATGCTATAATTAGCCTTTCACTGTTACTGAAATAAGGAGGAGAGGAAAAAATCAGCCTGGATTTATCACTACACGGGCCTGACGTTTTTCATTCTCGTACCGTTAAAACCATTATCTTCAAATTTAAGATCATGAGGAATTTTGGAACTTTCTTATATTCAGTCTTAATTGGAAGCTGTTCTTAGAAAATACTACGGAAAACTGACTTCCAAAATTAAGACTGAATTTAAATTTCCAAAATGCTTCTGATCTTAAATGTGAAGACAATCTTAAAGGAGAAATTCCACCTGCTTTTAGACTTAAATGTTTCTCTTAACATTTCAGGACAAGCACAGTTTGGCCAATTCGGTCTTAATTTTGAAGCCATGTTTCCATAGGTTTTTTTAGGAACTTAAGAAAAACGTCTAAGTCTATACTCAATTAGAATTTCCTCCCCACCCATACACACACATCCTGGTCTTCAGGCTTGCATGTGGAATTTCAGGCCTTGATCTATGCTGGAAAGTGCTTAAGGGTAGACATTTAGATGAAGACAGGATCAGGCTCAAGTGGAATCCTATCCATGAAAGAACAGCCTATCGGTTGCACTTACTGCGATTGAAAACAATTTAGATGCACGGGGAGCTTTTTCTATTGACGAGATGAATTCTAATTCCAAGAGAAGCACTTTTTTAGTCCCAATCTCTAGGCACACACATGAATAATGTGGTTTGAATGAAGTACCAAAGAGTTGCAGACGCCCATGAAAGCACAAATGATGGGACGATTGGTTGGAGAAAATTGAATAGCTGGGGGAAAGGAAACAATTTACACCTGACACTGAGCTTAAAAATTTGATTTTTATCGATAACATTATGTGGTCCTATGTGAACTAACTGAAGTTGACCAGAGCTGATATATAATATTGTTTAATCTGAGTAACTTCCCACACCAGTGGATCAATCCTATAATGTTTCATTTCAGATGTAGTACACCAGGTCCTGTGCCTAAATCTAATCCAATCCTTTGCCGTCCCAAAATAGTCACTAATCTTCCAGCATCAAGCACTTTAATTGTAACTATAGCACTCCATTAGCACTAAAATCTCTTTTGATCTGAGGCTGTATCAATAAATTCCCCAGTACTTGATTTGTCCCAATGATGTAGTAAAAAGACTGCAGTGACAACTGTAACTCTCTAACTCGCACCCAGCTGGAGGACTGATGTTGAAGAATTTTAAACAGAGCCAAGCTGGTTATGTTGCACAAATAGTCTAGGTCTTAGCAATATTAAAGACCTAGTTTCAAAAAACAAATATTTTTCGGTTTTCCATAGTACTTTCTGAGAACAGCTTTCAATCTTTTAAAACTACCGATTATAAAGTTATCTTGGGTTTGATCAAAACGCAAAGTACTGCAGATGCGGGAAATCTGAAAACAAAAACAGAAGTCGCTGGGAACACTCAGAAGGTCAGGCAGCATCTATGGAGAAAGGAAAGTGAGTCAACGTCTCGGGTCCACGACCTTCGTCAGAACTCAATGACGAAGAACTCTGATCTTGTGTTTGATACTCATATCCCCACTTCTCATTGTTGGAGGCATCCGGGTAAGCATTTTCGTCTGTTTGGGGACTAGGATGCTAACATTCTCCTTGAAGATGTCAGAAACTCTATTGTTGATACTTAAGCCCAGATAGCAAACTCATTGTAACAGCCAACAGAAGCGAGGCTGAAAGATAGAAACCAGAAGCACAAGGGCAAGTTTCATTAATAATCAACATGTAGACTACTGAAGGTAATTTTACCAACAATACAAAATTGGAGCATTACCATCCAAATGATAATTGTATTGCCATTACCTTGTCAACCATAGCTCCTAGGTAAACCGTAATTGTGGTGGCCCCTGAGGGCAAATAAGGGAGCTATTACCTATTGCACTCCTGCCAGCTCCTAAATTGTTGGAAGCTCTCCACCTCCAATCCTGCATTGGCTCTTGTTGTGCCAGATCTTCCTATGACAAGAAAGCATGCACAGCCATTAATTTCACCATTATGCTGGTCCCTATTAATAAGAACACATGCACTACGTGAGAATATTTGAAACAGATGCCCAAACCAGTCCAGCATCAGGTTTTAAGCCTGTCAGAGACAAACACTTAAATAATGTAATTTACATGCGTTACATTGACCCATAAAATAATGTAAGGACCACTGTCCTATATCCGGTTATGATACGACTGACAGAATTTCAAGCCCAGAGACCTTTTTCTTTATTACTGATAACAACTGCAGATATCACTTTTTTAAGTTTCCAACACTTTAAACTCGAATTAGAGAAGACAAATGTGTGCAATACCAATACTCCTGTCGTGTCCAATTATATTCTCTGGTCTTTGCCAAATAAAGTCGTTTTACATTTGGCTTCCACACTGATGTTAATATCTTATTATATGCAGAATACATTCATGGGCACCAAACTTACAGTACTAGCTGCTCACAATTTTGCTCATTAGCAGCATTAGATTTCAAAGAAAGCAATAAGGTGCAAATGTGATGTTTCTTAATAAATTTTGATGTGTTAATTAACACTTTCAAAGTCCGAAATTTCACCTACTCTCAGCCTGCAAGTCGATTTTGCCCTAAAATTTAAGATCATACAGAATTGTGGAGAAATCTTGAATTCACCTATAATTTGGAAGCCAGTTTCTTTTTAAAATGGTGGAAAACCCGGTTACATAATTAACCCTAAATTTAAGAAATTTCCACAATTCTAACATGATCTCAAATTTTGAGACAAAATGGTTAAGGTTAAATAGAATTGTTGGCATCAAAAATCTGTTAAGAAATGTTGTTGTATTCACTCCAAAGTTTATCAAAGTTTATCATCACACCGATTTTCTTTAAAAAACTCCATCTCCCCTGAAGTCATCTGAATCTTCATCCTTCTACTGAGGGATAATGATCCTTACATTTGATATAGCGCCTTTCATTTAGGGAAGATATTTTAATGCACTTCACAGAAAATACTGTAAAGTGCAGTGACTATTGGCCAGCACATCAGCGGAAACCCTTCTCTTTTCACATTGTGCAGTGGGATCTTTAATGTCCTCCTGAACAAGCAAAAAGGACCATGATTTAACTCATCTGAAGAACTCACATCCAAATTTTTGGCTGACCAAAAAATAAATATATCTACAACCTAAGACTCAGCCATACATAAATCGTAATCATTTTAAAGTGTTCATGAAATAAAAATAAAAATAAAATGTTTGAATCTTACTTGGACAGCATCCTTCTGTGCTTTAACCTTTCTAGAATTGTATTATTTTATTATGCAATTTTATATTGCATACACAATACTCCACTGATAGTATTAAAAAAAATTCTTTGAAAGATCTTGGTTGGTAAAAAGTTAAAGGATTTTTTTCTGGGCAGAATCCGAGTCTATTCTGCCTGTGTTTATAGGACAAACCGATACGCTGTTGAGACTATTTTCACAAGGTTGACTTTTCAACTGGACTCATTATTTTCCATTCACACAGTTCAACTCCAATTTATATAGGGAAGGAAGGAAATAGTTGTTAAGTGATCTCAAAAAGTATAGTATCACCTGTGCATTGTTTGCAGGAAGAGTTTATAAAATGATGGTTAACTCCCCCTATGAGTGTACATACATGCAGGAGAAGGCAACTGGAGAGCAGCATAAATACTCAACACACAGACAGGAAAATAAACCACTGTACTGCACACTTGGTAGGCTGAATGGCCTCCTCTTATTCCTGTTTTTTTGTTTGGATCTTCTTACACAGCTGCTCCTGTGTCCCACCACTTGCAAGGCCTTGTGATACTTGGTTGTAAACACTAGCAAGGAAAACTGGAGATGTTGTGCAATGCTGACACTTGTTTTAATGGTGACAAGTACTCAGAAATACTTAGCTTAAACACAATTTGGGATCTCTGTATAATGTTCTAGTACAATGCTGTTTGTGCATCTGTGTGTTCTCAAACATCAAAGCGTTTTCAGCAGCTATCAAGTCTTACACTTTAAAGAGGATCCTGTGTATGCATTAAAGCATTTCAGTCAGTTCCCAGCTCTTGATAGGACTTTAACGAAAATGTTCCTGCCTGTTGCTGGTTAGCTTAAACGGCTTCATATTTTTGTCAATAGCTAAACGCAGCCTTAAAAAAGCTTCAAAATACTATAATACATTTATGGGAATTAAATGTCACATCCCAAATTCTATTTCTCTTTCAAATGCTGATCAAATGCTGTGCGTTATTGGCATTTTCTATTTTAATAATAATAATAATAATAATCCTTGCATTTGATTATTTGATTATTATTATTATTTGCGCCTTATCATGTGTTTGAGACATCTCAAAGCGCTTCACAGAATATCATGTAAAGTGAATTGACTATATATTTTGTGGGTGAAACGTGGCAGCCAATTGCACACACAGTGTCCCACAAACAGTCGGGGATTGAGTGACCAATTTTTTTTAAGCAATTATTACCCAGGAAAAGTGATCTACCAATCGATTAACAACCGGGTTCCTACTTACTGTTAAGGTAAACAGAGGCATGTTCCCTTAAGTTTAGGAGGTTGAGGGGTGAATTGGTTGAAGTATTTAAGATGATAAAGGGATTCAATAGGGTAATTGCAGAGAAGCTATTTCCTCTAGTGGGGGAATCCAAAACAAGGGGATCTTAAAATTAGAACCAGGCCATTTAAGAATGAAACCAGGAAGCATTTTTTTCACTCAAAGGGTGGTAGAAATCTGGAATTCTCTCCCCCAAAAAGCTGTGGATGCTGGATCCATCCACACCTTCAAGAGTGAGGTTGATAGATTTTTGGTAGGTCAGGGTATTAAGGGATATGGGGAGAAAGTGGGAAATTGGAATTGAAAGGATTAGTTGAGGTACAGATCAGCCATGATCTAATTAAATGATGGAACAGGCTTGAAGGGCTGAATAGCCTACTCCTGTTCCTAGGTTCCTATGTTCCTAACTTGCCCAATATTTCGCCCTGCTGGGAATTGAACCCAGGTCTTTCCCTTATAAGGGAAGTGCTCTAACCACTGAGCTACAGGACTCCACATCTTGTTTCAGATCGCCAGTTTTTTTCTTTACCTTTATAGTTATGGTGCTACTGTATTTGCTAAATAATTAATACAGTCTATTTCATATTTACCAACCATTCACGGTTAATCAACTTTGAATAACACTCTCTGCTAGTGCTCTGGATCATGCACAACCAATTGCTGTTGAGCCGAATTTCTCACATCCACTGAATGGTGAAAGGCCTGAAAGGGGGATGAAGGAGGAAGCTATTGTTCCTGTGCAGAGCAAATCTGAAGTGAGATTTCCTAGGAGCCCTGCTCAGCCAAGTGAGTAACGTGATTGTAGAAATAGGTCAGACTCTGATGGGTTGCAGTGATATTAAAATAACTACAACAGGGTGAAAATTATACGGTGGAGGTGATAATTATCACATTGTTCAAAATTCTGGTCAAGGACCACTCTACAGTTTAATGACTCATCCACTGTTGTGAGTACTGATCCCTCCTCCACCACTTCCAACATTGGTAGAATGGTTGGTCTTGATGCCACCTCCAGCTACTATTAGAGTTGCCTGCTGCAGTGTGTGGCACTTAAATATACTTTCCTGGGATACCAACTTAACTGAACCCCAAAAAAATCAGAATGAAGCTTGTATCCCGAGAACCAGCACCCAAATTTGCAGTCGTCAGCTCCAGTTACAGGTCAAGTGACTTCAGACCTAATCATTGTGCCAAACTCAAGGAGTTGGGTGGGGAAGGTCACCCTTGTGTTGAGTCAATAATTATCGAGAGACCTTGACTGTAATTTGCAATTATTTAATATTATTAATGGTGACAATTTTCAAATCATATTTCACAATTTTCACCCCAACATGATGCTTTGTTATAAGGAAAAGTATGTTTCATTTTCAAGAAGTATTGCCAGAGGGAATTGAAATATCATGAGATGTGTCTTTTTTTATATAAGGCAGCTCAGTGTGTTGGAATTGTGAGAAACCAGGCAGCTCAGTATGACTCTTTGGAGAAATTGCTGGCTCATGACTTGCTGGTACTGGCGCAGCATACGGAATCAGGCAGGGTGTCAAGTTAACAGACAGGGTACTGACAGAAACTGCAATACAAGCAAGAGAAAGTGTAAATCAGAAGAAAGGAAGGAAAGACAAACATAGACAGTTTTGAAAGATTTGGTTGTGTGTTTTGCAAAAGAAGCATTTGAAAACAAATTGCAAAGCTGATTATACCCTATTTACAAATTGTGAAAATATCTTGATATTGCAACCTGATGACTATGTTATTCATGCACCTATTACCAAGAGCAGCACCTTAGGTTGTCTGGAATTGATCTACAAAAGCTGCTACTCCATATGTTTCTAGGCATCCAATCATGCAGTCATGGGATGATGCCAGAGCTGGGATTCATTGCTATTCTCTCTTTTGCTCTGCTTTCCAGTGAGTGAAACCGTGGGAATATTATTAAATACTATTAGAAGGCATCCACTGAGTAAATGAAAGAAGTATGTTAAAAGGCTAGGACTTTTAATAGTTATAAATCTGGGAGGGGTTTTGTTCCTGTGCCTATCATTCACTTGGCAGCCACCCATAGACATGTGCATGATACTAGGAACTCACTGTGTGGGGATTATGGGTACTGATCATTCCATTATTCCATTATTCTGTACTGCAATGTTTTGGAACATTTCTGAGAATGGCCCTCAAGCAATACACTATCTGAACCTGTTGTCCACAGCACAAAATTAGTGAGCAGCATTGAGCAAAACGACATTGTGTTTAAAAAAAAGGATTGGCTGAGAACTGGCTATAGAACGCATCAATATCCACTGACATAGATTCAACTCAAAGTAGTGAGTTGGGGGTGGGGGGATGACTTGAAAGCCTCTCAGAAAATAAATTTGGCAAAATATCTCCCAGAAGTCTAAGGATAATAAAGCGACACTCCAGAATGTTTTCCCACATTACAATCAATACTACCGAACTCGAGCCATAGCATTCCACAGCTGACATGTTCATGGTTCTAGCAGTGCAGGAACCATCATGCTCCCTGTATAATTTGATCATCTGCCTCCATACTTAAACAGCAGCTGCTTCTGCTGGGACTGTGTTTTATATATTCCACCACTGTGGGGGAGGAATTCTAGCAATCAAACAATTAAAAGGAATTGTTGCTAATTTTTGTGCTGGTTCAGTAGCAAACAAATAATCCATGGGCAGATCTCAGTCCAAACTGGGAAGAGTTGCATCCAGTCGACTGTTACAACAACAACTTTATATATTGAAGGTTAGGTTGGAAATAGGACGTTAGTGTGAGAGATTAGAGGGATCGAGGGTGGACCTGGCATGCTAGGAGCCTTTTGTCTAGCTAGTTAGGGAGGTCAACAAGACTCCCAGACTTAGCAACCACACAAGATGAAGAGTTTTGTAAGATCGAAGCACAGATTTATCAATGAATCCAGTAACCTAAATTTTATTAGAGAATTTGCATTTGGGGTGTCCTGTACTCTCTCAATCTCCCAGGTCATTCCTCCATAAGTGTCTTCTTGTGTTAACATACTCCTCCTATCCATGTAATTTGCTGCCCAAAAAGATAGATAGGTTTAAAATCTTTACAGACAGTTAGATGGGGCAATTCCAGCCATAACTATGTGCAGGACACTTACTCCCTATCACACAGCACAATTATCGTTTTCAGTAAAGACTAAACTAAAACATGAAGTCTGACCGTGAAGTCGTAAAGCCTGATAATTTTTATTGGAAAGCATATGAAATATTCATGTGAATAAAAAAAGGTAATAATATGTAGCTGGAACTTTCTAGTACAGCTCAAAAAGTCTTGCTCATATTTCTTTTTTCATGAAAAAAACATGTCAACTTCAGCAGTTTGAGACATTGTGATACATTCACACAAGATGTGACTGGAGCAGAAAGACAGTTGGAGGAGGATGGTCAGTGCTCCCATTATTATTAAAGACATATCACGGGTTTCATAAATATAAATTCCAGTTTCTTGGTAAGGCAGAATTACAGGTTGGAGGGACATTTGTCCAGTCCAGCAACATAGTCAATGTGTAGCGTATTGCAAGTCCATTGTAGTCTACATGGAGAAAGAATATTCTGCAAATGGGTAACTCTAGGAACTTTTATCTTCATGTATGTCTTTTCAAATCATTAGTAAGGTTACTGTTGTTGTATTCTATTGTAGCTGCCGCTGGGCTGGGAGAAAGGCAGATCTGGCCTCCACTGCTCCTCTGTATTGACATTTGTGTTATTAAGGTTTTGACCTTTTTTTTACACCAAGAAAATGCTTGTCAGAATTTCTTACATTGTCAAAAAAGTTACATGCTGCTGGGCCTGGCAGAGGGGAGGGGGGTAATCTCCAAACTCACTTAAGACTTGTTAATTTTGTACATATATCCTGTGGTTCTTTGGACACAGATTGCTTGAATTAACCTGCTTATATTGACAATGTCCATCCCTCTTACTGTTTTACAGACCTGGATTATATCCTCTTTCAATTTTGTTTTCCAACGATTGTAAATTGACCCAAGTTCAATAGTTATTCTCAGTTTGACCCTCCTCCCTTTGTATCAATAGAAACTCAGCCAACTGTTGAACAAAATGATTTGGAGATAAAATGATGGGACGTGAAGCTGGCAATGAATGCTTGGAAAATGAAATAAGGTTGAGCAGATGAAGCTTTGTAAGGATGAAAATTAATTCATATAAATTAAGATTATTAAATGCATAGGGAATATCTGACCTAATGGAGTGGGAGTAGAGTGGGAGTGCAGCCTAATGGTAGGTGTTGGAGGTGTGATGTGAAAAATGCAGAGAATGTAGATATCCTCCAGGGATCACCAGTCATTGTGAGAGGTTATTTTTTCCCCTCAGTAAATTTGTGAGCATAATTGGTATGTAGCAGAGGGATTGCCTTCAGATAGTAAAGTGAGGAACAATGCCAAGTAAAAGTAAGAGCAATCAAAAAAATCCAGTTATTGATATTGACTGTGCTATTTAATGAAGAAAATTTGGCATTACAACTTTGAAAGAGCATCCAGCATGCATTCATGTCTGCTGGACACCAGCCACATGGAGTGGGTTGCATTTGGGTCTCAAAAGAAGATAAACGCATATAAAAACCACAGAAAGTTGTAATGAATGTCATTAAAAAGGGCAACCTGATAAGTCGGAGGATGGAATGACCGGGTGGGAAACCAGGTGGTGCAATTTGCCTGCTGAAAATTCCAGCTGGTAGCAAATTAAATTATATTGGGGCTCAAAGAATTATTTCTACGTTTTGATCTACTGAGCTGATAACAATTAAAATTAAGGTCACAGCAAGCTGTAATGAGAGGGAGACTTTTAAAGCAAATTGTTGGGGGTGAGGTAAAGGTGCATTACGATGGCTGGGAACTCTTTTACGAGGATGTACAATCATTGTGATTGAAATAGAGAGGGAAAGAGGAGTTTGTTATGATTTCCACTGATACTAGTTCATATTATTTCATGCCAATTGGCTTGAATTGGTGCATATTGTCGTGAACTGGTTTGAAGGATTCGTATTGATTTATTTTGAGATTAATTATTGCAAATTTACTTTATCGGTGATAAAACAAACAAATGGCATTGTTTTCTTTATGGCCAATAAAGAGTCATGCTACTGTCAACGCTTTAATATTGTCAAAGTGTTAATATGATTTATTATCTACTATTTTAAAAAAGTTTAACAGCACTCGTATTCCCAGTTCTGTCTTTTTAATGTTGTTTTCTACTTAGTTAAAATCTGCATCAACAAGTACATTCCTGCACTTGTCTTTCCTTGAGAGAATAATTGATCTGTAGCTGGCTGTCTGTACATTTCATCTGACATTTCTACAGTTGTGCTTTTGAGGTCTGAGCTTCCGCTTCCATCTAGTTCAAGATGATATTGTCTTCAATTATATGATTGCGCAGAATAGGAAAAAAAAATCTTATATTCAGTCTTAATTTAGAAGTCAATTTTCTGCATTTCATAAAAAGGACTATCTTCGAAATTGAGACTGGATTTAAGATTTTTTTTACAATTCTGTGTGAAGATAAATTTTAAAATAAAATAGCCTTGCAGGTTCAGACTGGGTGGAATTTCAGGCCCTGAATGTTAAATTCAGGGAGCTGTGGCTGAATATATTGGAAAGCCAGGCATTTCTCTGAATTGGGAACTGCTGAGTGATGTGGCCAATTCTAAAATCATTTTGTTTTTGTTATATTGTTACAGTGCCTGGAGTGAGTGTTTTTACTGTGGGAGAGAAAAATGAAATCTAAAGAGAGAGATGAGAATGATCTGTCGGTGCAATCTATCCTCTTACCTCGGTCGCTGGAGATCGCTATTACAGACAAACAAAAGCTTTTGAATCTTATACTGCTGTAATACTGGTGTCAGGCAAATTAAGTGGCATTGAGTTATTCCTCTGTACTTTTCTATCTTTACTTACCTGGCTTTACAAGCCTCCTCCAGTACTCAGAATACTATCCTACTTCACATGGATAATTTTTTGTAGGGAATGTGTAGACAACAACAACAATAAAATTACATTTATAAAGCGCCTTTCACGTTCGGAGGAACAGTCAGGTGTCGGGGCCCGAGCATCGGGGGGGGGGGGGGGGGGGGGTGTAGGAGTGAGGGAAGGCAGAGAGAGGGCTACCAAAGGCACGATCAAAGTGAAGGGTTTTGAGGAGGCAAGGGAGGAAGCGAGGCAAAGGAACCGTGGGATGGAGTACCAGAGTATGGGGGGCAGAGAGACTGAAAACCCGGCCACCAATGGTAGGGTGGGTCGGGCGGGAGATATGGAGCAGACCAGAGCCCACTGAACGGGGGGAGAAAATGAAATATATATATAGTTAAGGAGATATCCCAATTACTATTCTATTCCTTGTGAAATATGCAGGTCTCAGAGTTTGATGGTTCAGTTGGTAAAACAACTGCTAGAGTAAAAATGAACCAAAAAGATCCTCAGTTTCTTAGGGTCAGATCCCAGTCTGTGCTAACTTAGCTGATTAAAATAGTAATCGTTCTTTGCATTTGAGATTTTACCTTTCATGCTATGGGAGAGTCTCAAAGCACTTCACAGGATTTACAGTAAAGTGTGGTGACTGTATTTTTTTTGTGATGTCAGCTTATTTCAGATGGGCCATAGTTTGGAACACTTCACTTCAATACATTGCCCCAGAGTCAGGGAAGGAAAAGTCAGCCAAGGTTTCTGCTCCTGATCACAGTCTAGTTTGTGTGTATATTTGTATGGATGTCAATTGAGGACAAGATTGAGCTTGGCTGTGATGATGAGCTTAGCCTTGAGTAACCCGCCAATACACACAGTCTAAGCTCTCATATTCTTATTTTATATTCTTCAATGGCTGATCGGATGAAGTACCAGAGGGTGGTAACATACTTGGAATTGTACCCATCAACTATTAGCGCCTTCAAAATATGAGGGGGGAAAAGAGGGGTGAAATTCTACCGGACACCAAAATTCTTTATTGAAAGTACATTTAAAATGGCAAGAATATAAACAAAATCATAAAAAATTCAGGTAAATTATACTTACCTTCACATAATAAATTCTACAAGACGTCAAAAGATCAGTTCAAAACATATTAACACAAGGTTTCCGTAACTAAGGCAAACACAATCAGAATAAATCAAAATAAAAATCTACCTATAATAATATTCTATTTGATATGGTGCCTTTCACATCGAGAGACAGTCTCAAAGCACTTAACAGAATATGTAAAGTGTAATGAATGTAAACTATGCAGACCAATGGCCCACAAATAGCCATAAAGTGAATGATCAATTCTTATTTGAATATTGCCTTGCAATTTTTAAAATCCACTGAGCTCCAGACCCCCATCACACCAATCCTTGCCAGGCTGCACTGGCTCCCAATTACCGAATGGATCAACTTCAAGATTCTCTCACTTTTTTCAAATCCCTTCAAGCCCTTGCAACTCCTTACCTATCCGATTTGCTTAGCCCCCACTCCACCACTCCGGGCGTGCTGTTCATCCCTCGTCCCTTCCACTCCACTAACAGCAGCCGCGCTTTCAGCCACTATGCCCTGAAGCTCTGGAACTCCCTTCCTCAATCACTCTGCCTTGTCCCCTCCCTCCCACTTTTATATTCCACCTGAAGATCTTCCTTTTTGATTGTGTTTATGGTCACCTCTCCCCTCCCTCTCCCCCTGGCTCGGGGTCAGAGTCCACCACTGTCAAGTGCTCCAGGACGCTACCCCATGTGAAGGGCGCTATATAAATGCAAGTTGTTGTTGGTGGTGTTGATGAACTGGCAAACAGAACCTCAACTTAATATATCATTCTCAGGGTACCCCTTCCAGCAATACAGTACACCCCAAACACTGTATTGGAATGTCACCTTCAGCTATGAGTTCAAAGTCCCAATTTGGGATTGAACGCACAAATTTCTGACTCAGAAAGATGCGAGTGCTAGCAACTAAGCTAGGCAGTTGTTCTTACTAATTAACAAACTGTTAAACTGATATTTCTCTTCAATGTACTCCTTTTATTAATGTCTTCTCCTAAAGTAACAAATATGAACCATGGGGTTATACAACTGTAAATTATTCATTGCTGACTGTCCCTTATCAGTATATGTAATTAATATTGTCAAAACATAACTGATGTAACTATTTCTTGCTTTCATAGGAACATTGGAACATAGTTAGTTTTCATTTCAACACGAGATCTTGCGGCAGATTTCTGCATAAGGTTGGTATCATTTCCAAATGAGAGATTGGGAAAGGTGTAAGTTTTGCATTAAAGTGAAGGAAGGAAAGTCAAATCCAGGCTAAGGAATCAAGGAGGAATGAAAAGTATGTACAGGCAAAGCAATAGAGCTGGCTGAAAAAAGACAGAACCTGACAAAAAAAATACAATATTACAGAGAATGAGGGAAAAGAATAGATCCAGAAAAACACACATGAATAGATTTATTGAGAACTGAGTTGAGAAATGGAAAGCAAGCATGTGGAACAAATAGTCAGACTTGTAGGAACATTGAAACCACTTTCATAACAGTGACTAATATTTGCCATATTCAAGTTCTCAACGATTATTCACCACAAAGACGGTTTCTTTTTTGACTAATATGTGGACTGGGATGTTGCTGCAGAGCAAGTTTTACTAATGTTTGCTGCAACTTCTGTGAGACAAAGAAAAATCTACCTGGTAATGGTAATATGTGTATGAGACACACATTCAGAGTGACTTGATGTGCAATCTCATATTAGTGAAGCATGGTGTTGATTAATAATGAATCTGACTATGGATATAGAGTTATCTGGGTGCTGCTGTGCCATCCAACTAACTGAGGATAATGTTTGGAGAGGAATGGGGAAATAGAGGGGGAAAGATGCCTACAAGTGGGAGGATATGTTGCTTCATGGTTCCATTATTTAAGGGAAGATTTTTGAATTTACCCTACATGCCAGAGAATTTACCCTACATACCCTACAGAAATGTTGGGAGAGAAACTCCAAATCCAGACCTTTTTGGAATGGATCCAATCATTTTTTTGGGGTGGAAAGGGCTCTTTATTGATTTCAATCTACTTGAATGCACAGAAGCATTTGATTGCTCCAATCTCATACTTTCCATCAATTCCCATGTTCTGTTTACTCAGCACAGCCTTAAGGAATCTTACAGAATGCACAAGGTCATAAATTCTTCTTAAAGTGTATTCCCAACACTAGTCTGAGTGTTACATTGTGTCTAAAGAATTAGTAAATCAACTTGCTTATGGCCCACACAAATACACACTTCTGCCTCAGCAACCACCACAAAAATATAATTGTGCATCTCTGAAATGAGCCTAGTTCATTTGTTACAATCAGTACCTCTATCTGACAAGCGGACAACAATTCTTAGTTATGTCCCATGTTCTAAGAACATACTTTAGCAGTCTTGTTCTAATATACTACGGTGTCTAAAGTTCAACTCTGCTGATGGCTATGTTTCACATGCATTGGTTGTATGTTGGAAATGAGACTTGAACTGAATGAAGAACCTAGCTTTTTGCTTTGATCTCCATTAGTACGCTGCTCAGAATAATCGCTTCATAGCCTACAGCCACATAGGATATAGTTACTAGTTCTGAAACTCAACATTTGACCAAATAATTTTGCTTTACCAGCTTCAGAAGCGTCCTCTGTATCCTTCAAGATGTATCTCTGATTTGTATAATATTGGGTCTGGGCAATTATATATTTTAATGCTGAAAATTATAACTTGACTTGAATTCATCCAGTAGTTCGAATCGCCAAGCGGTCAACACTCAAACAGAAGGTCTCCTGTTCAATGGTTCAGGCCTGCCTGATATTTGAATGCATCTGCCTTAGTTGAGTGAGTTTTATCCGTTCTCAGCCAAGTCACAAGGTGGACCATTGTGCAGACTAAGATGATTTGTTGCACCAGAAATATATCTCCTCCTTGGTCACAGCTCAACACTGATGGTTACCCATGGAGATGGTCGCAGTCCAACATCATACCACTCCAGTGCAGGGAGATGACATGTGGCTCTGGACTAATTAAATAATAGGGAAAATAGCAAGATATGAGAGTTACAAAGAAAAGGTGGAGTCAAAGGAACATAATATTTACTTTGTACCGTTAATCTAAAGCACATTAAAAGTCTTTTCATATTTGTTATTTTTAATGATGAAATTCTACTGGAGGCCCTTGGAGGGTTCACCATTTTTCAACAGATGGAGTGTTTCAGGTCTCGGAGTCCAATCACAAGCGATACATTAGTAAACAATTTAAAAAGGAACAGGCAATGTTCAAGACAGCACTACTGGCATGGGAGTCCAGACATAAATTTTAAGTACAATAAATGACAAACATTATCTTGAACACATATATTCATTGATTTTATAAATATATATAACCCAAAGATATCAGTCCTCACACATATTAACCCTGTTTTGGACTGATGCAGCATTTCTATGCCAGAATCATACACATTAGTCACACATTGTTGCCAATCCCTGAAGTACAATTGCAGTGATATTGAACAAGGGAAGTTTTTTAACTGCTAAATCATGCCTTATCTTAAATTATTCTGTGTACATATAATAGACGCTGAATTACCTCTTGAAAAATAGTGAGGTACAATTTGCGAAGTTCTATTCCATGTTTATGAACACCAGCAGGGGATGACCTCTCCAGGTAAGCTGGTTTGTTCCTCTTAGGACCCAAGTGCCACCATTTTGCTTTCAACCCGACACAAGAAATCCTATTTTGTAATTTTAAGCCTATACCAGCTCTATTGTGGGAGCGGGGGTTGGGGGGGGGGTACCTTTACTTTTGCTCTTCCAGGCCTTATTTGTTTAGAAGGGGGGCATCCTCTTTCTCTTCAGTCAAAACATTACTCACGATCAGCTCAAGGAATAGGCTTGATGGGCTGAAGTTCCATGCTTTTCATTCTTATGACACTCTCTCCCATGACAAGTGGTTGGGGGTGAGGGTAAAACAAGGAGATTTCTTGGCTTTGGCATTCCACAGAGGAATGGAGTGTCCCGTACATGTGGCAGACTTCTGAATGAAGAGACATAGAGAGGCCTTCTCTGAGGTTCTTTACCTGTAAACACCAGCCACCATTTGCCTCTGGAATTATCTGGAATGTGGCCTACAGGAGGAACAATCCCTCTGCATTCAACAGCAACAACAATAACTTGGATTTATATAGCACTCTCCACGCCAGCCGGCGTCTCAGAGCGCTTTACAGTCACGGATCCCAGGACCGAGCCAGGGGGAGGAAGGTGACCAAAAGTGCTGTCGAAAAGAAAGGTTTTCAGCAGAGACCTGAAAATGGGAAGGGAGGGAGCGAGATGAAGGCAGTTCCAGAGCCTCGGGGCATAGTGGCTGAAGACACGGCCGCCGAGGGTGGAGCGGAGGACTCGGGGGACAAGGAGGAGGCCAGACCCGGAGGAACGGAGGCAATGGGTACTGTTTTGAGGAGAGAGGAGGTCAGAGAGGTAGGGGGGTGCAGAGGAGTGCAGGGACTTGAGTACAAGGGTGAGGATCTTGAAATCGATCCTCTCTGGGATAGGCAGCCAGTGCAGTCTGGCAAGGACTGGGGTGATCGGGGAGCGGAGTTTCGTGCGGGTGAGAATGCAGGCGGCAGAGTTTTGAATGATTTGGATTTTATGGATGGTAGTGGATGGGAGACCGGCGAGGAGGGTGTTAGAGTAGTCCAGCCGAGAGGTGACAAAGGCATGGACTAGGGTTTCAGGGGGATGTCGGGTAGGTGGAGGAGATGAGAGCCGTGAGATTTTAGACGTTGACGAGAGCCAAAGAGTATGGCTTCCATCTGGTCAACGTTCAGCTGAAGGAAGTTTGCGCTCATCCAGCCCCTGAGATCTGACAGGCAGGCTAACAGAACATCGGGACTGGGGGTCGCAAAGAGAGATGGAAAAATAGAGTTGGGTGCCATCTGCATACATGTGGAAATGTACCCCATGTCTGCGGATGACATCCCCAAGAGGGAGCATGTGGGTCAGAATGCGGAGGGGGCCAAGGATGGATCCTTGGGGTATCCTGCAGGTGACTGGGTGAGAGCGGGAGGAGAAGCCGTTTGTGCAGATGTACTGCTGGCGGTTTGTGAGGTAGGACTCGAACCAGGCGAGTGCGGTCCCACTGAGGTGGATGACGGAGGAAAGGCAGTGGAGGATTCGAGGTAGCAGGTGGTGGGTTTCATGGAGGTGATGGTGGGTGAAAGGGAGGAGGGAGAGATAGGGAGGAAGGAATGTAGAATGGGGGTGATGGTAGGAGCAGATGATGAGGAAGGTGAGGGGGACAGAGAGGGCGAGGTGGTGAGTGACAAGGGACAGGTGGATGAGGCTGCCTAGCAGATGTTAAGTATTTTAGATGAAAAGAAGTCCATGACCTCCTCGCAATGGGCATTTGTTAAGAAAATTGAGAAGGCCTGAGGGGGGGGGGGCACGGAGGAGGTAGTGGGTGATGGAAAAAAGGATTCCTTCCTGACATGTGAACAGCCAGGTGATACATCTGAACAAATCTTAAGACACCTTTCTGAGCTAAGCAGACAGTGATCAGGAGTTCAATTGACCTCACTTTTAGTCAGTGGAAGAGAATAACATACCCAAAAAATTGATCATTTACTCCAGGACTGTTTGTGGGACACAAATGCCTTGTGAAAAAAACACTGACCGAGGAAACTACATGCATTGTCTGTACATTAACTATTTGTGACATTTATGCAAGTACACAAATTAAGATAGATTAATAAATGCACAATATGCAAATGCACGTAGTTGCAGAGGGAAAAATTGCATGTCTGCTATTAAAATGCCAGACTAACAATCACATTTTCAATTTTGTTCCTTTTCATCTAATTTGGAATGTTTTCAATTTGATTCATGGAACAAAATAACTTGGTTGATAATCAAATCCAAACATACTCTTATATTTGTGGTAGGTTCATAAAACTTATGTGAGTTCAAACAAGTCCTACACAAGTTCAATGCACAGTCACACATCAGGGAGGTGATTTCACACATTTAGAAAGACATTTTTACAGTGAAATTCGAAAGTGTAAACATACCCCGTTTTATCCATCTTGCTCACAATATTTTTGAGTTATTTTGCCTGAAAATAATCTGACAGTCTGTCATTGAGCAATGGTCCAAGACTCAGCTAAGTTTTTTTTTACAGAATAGAATGTCCAGAGGCACGAAAAGCACCACAACATCATTTGCTGAAGCACAACATGTTATCCTTTAAACCGAGAATGACTCCTTTCTTTAACAAATTGCTATTCAAAACATGTTGCGATATCTCATTTCTGAAACTAAACTTTATGTTTCCCTGAGCAAAATCAACCAATCCCTTGCAGAATCCTACAGAGATTGTTTTGTTGGTTTAACTGGAACAATATTTAATTCTGACCAGTTAGTTAAATCTGCAGTGATTTTGTTCACTGTTCCAATTGTTTAATTTGTCATCCCTTATTCTGTCTCTCAGATCTGACCATCCTTTTTTTGGGGGGTGGGAGGTCTGGAAGTAACTTTGAAACATCTGTCTTTCAATTGTCTAGAGAGAAAATCTCCAAAGTCTGTTTTTTTCCAGTCAATAAAATGGAAAAAGGTGTCCAATTGACCTAATTGTGTCATATAGGTGTAATAGGTCAATCTTTGACATTTTTTCTGTCCAACAGCAAAACAATTAAACTCATCTATGGTCCCCAGAAGAACAGTGCAGTTGGATGAATACACATTAAAGATTCTTTCAATATGGGTTTCACACGTTAGAGCTCTGGTTTCTGTTGACAACTTTGACAGATATTGTAAAGGGAAAGAACCCAAAAATAACTAAAGTCATTCTTATGAATATCACTCCTAGGAGACTTTGATACAAAAGTATAGAAATATCAGCCTGGCTTGGTTGTTAATCTATGGGTCAGACAATTGTGGGATCAAGTCCAGCGATAATAATTGTAAAATTATTGTAAAGCACTTTGAGACATTGCAATTATAATAAGGCGCTATATCAAATACAAGAAGTATTATCATTAGATCAGTGAGTCAGTGTAATGTACTTATTGTTAGAAGATTTCATTTGTGAGTCAATCTTTATTAAAGGCTCCTGTTACGACTCAAAGCAAATTAGATCACAATGCTTACAAATTGCACAACCTTTACTTCAACAGCTCATGTTGTCTTTGAAGATATCAGTAGCTTCTATTTATTCCCCCTCCATTGTTTTCTGTTTAACTGCTATTCATTTGAAGAAACCTTACAACAGCTAAATGTTTGGATTATTCTTAAGATCAACACAACAACTTGCACTTATATTGTAACATTCAAGTCAAAAAAGTAGGTGGAGTCCTGTAGCTCGATGGTTAGAGCACTCACCTCACAAGCAAGAGAGCTGGGTTCAATTCCCAGCAGGGAGAAATGTTGGGCAAATTTCCTTATGTTGGGGCTCTGTTTACCTAGCAATAAGTAGGAACCCGGTTGTTAGTCGATTGGTGGATTAATTTTTCAGGGCTAATAATCCTTCAAAAAAATAATAATACTTGCATTTGATATAGCGCTTTTCATGTCTTCTAGACATCTCAAAGCGCTTCACAGAATATATTGTAAAGTGAATTGATTGTATATTTGTGGGCAAAACACGGCAGCCAATTGTGCACAGCAGTGTCCCATAAACAGTCGTGGATTTAAGTGACCAATTTATTATTGTTTTTTTTCTTGAAGGAATATTATTAGGCATGTGGAGTAAGGAAAGTTACCCAAGGTTTCGCCCTGCCAGGAATAGAACCCAGGTCTCTCGCTTGAGAGGTGAGTGCTCTAACCACTGAGCTACAGGACTCCAAATTGGTCACTTCAATCCACAACTGTTGCAATTGGCTGCCGTGTTCCCCCCACAAAATATATACAATCAATTCACTTTACAGTATATTCTGTGAAGCGCTTTGAGACGTCTTGTGAATATGATAAGGTGCTATATCAAATGCAAGGCTTATTATTATTTTAAAAATATTTACAGGAGGGAGGAACCCAAACCATATCACAAATATCTCTAGAAACTACTTGCTTCTTGTGCTGGAGTTTGAAGACTTGTTTAGGTCACACTGTGATTAAAGATGTTAACCCAAATAAATTGTGCTGCAGAAGCAGAGGCCATATATTTTATCATTCAGGGAAATATTTACATTTCACAGTGATTTTCAGAAATGTTCACGCATAATGACATAATAATACAAAGAAAACATTCTTCATAAAATGTAAAGTGCAATTCAGTAATAAGTGAATGATGCTTAAATGTTTTAAAGGGAAGTATTTGATACAAGTGCGATAAAATAAAGAGAAAACATGCTGAAAGTTTTACATTGCTCTAATTAATCTTTCATTCCTTACTTCTTTTGTAAGATATTTAGAGCACATCCTGCACAAGGGAGCCAGATGCCGTTCCTTTCACGTCATTTTATGTTAATTTTATTTAATTTTAAATTCACTCTGTATTTTGGGGGTTTTAATTGAAGATTAAACTCCTTCTTTCCTTTTATTGAGTGTGAATACAGACACCATGAGAGTCCCTCAGATTTCCTCCTTTCCAATTTGTCAGAAGATCACAAGCGAAGTTCATTTAAAGCTCTTTGGCCCATTCCATAATACCTATCCTGCCATCTTCCTATTACAGCATCAAACCATTTCTTAAATGAGTCCTGGCCTTAACCTCCCTTCCTGCTAACTAATTGCTGCTGTTTATTTCCCCCTGTATAAAGACATATTTCCTGGTATCTGTCAATAAAACCAAATTACATTTGTATAGCACTTTTCACATCGGAAGGACGTCCCAAGGTGCTGGAAGTTCTGTAAATTTGTTTTATAAATTTGTCATAAACTTTCTCTTCACAACCCTGAACCTGTGACTTATTTTCCTCCTGCCTTGGTGTATTTGAAAGTAGTGTTCTGGGTTTACTTTCTCTATCGCATTCAGCATTGTATACTCCCCTATAAGGTCTCCTCTGAGACATCTCTTTTCAAGGCTGAAGAGCTTATCTAGTTGTTCCTCATAGCTCATCCGTCTAACACCGAGGATCAGCCTTGTTGCTCTCTTTTGGACTGTCTCTAGTGGGTTTATATTGCTCAGCCTCTCATCGCAGCAGCAGGTCTTCTGCAATCAGTATTTGAAATCATTTTCACAGACAGCAACACTGGGGCTCTTGTGCACCATGCAAGCTGCCTCCATGGGTTCCATGTTCTTTGAATATGTTGTTGTGGTAATACTCTGCACTGCAAAACACTGTTGAGTGTTTCATAGTTTAAAAGTCCTCCTGACGTGAAAGATGCTATATAAATGTAAATTTATATTGTACTTTAACAAAATGGGAACATTTATAAGTGATGGTGTATGTCAAAAAGCCTTATTTTTTAAATCTGTCTGTATGACTATCATCTGGATTTCATTGACTCAATGTACAGTACTTACGTGCTATACTAAAAGCAAAGTCGTCAAAATATCTGGTCAACAAAGACTTGACAAACAAGCTTAAAAATTTTTGAGCGGCAACATTTTTTTGCTATGGAGTCGCCTAGCATAGTGGTTAGCTCATTTACCTCACAAGCGAGAGGATTCAAGTTCGATTTTGGGTGCGGGGGGGCGAAATGTTAGGCAATTTTCGTTATTTCATTCGCCTCTGTTTGCTAGCAGTGAGTAGGAACACCATTGTTAGTCGATTGGGAGATCATATTCTGGGGGTAATAACCCTCCCCCAAAAGATTATTATTATTTTTAATTTACACTTCATCATGAAATAAGAAAAGCTGCTCACCAAAAAAGGCCAAGTAGGAAGATAGGAACAGGAATAAGCCATTCAGCATATTGTGCCTCAATGACATTTTCTGACATTGTAGTTGATCTTAACACTATTTGCTTACCACATCACATCAAAACATCTGATATTCTCCAAACGAATAATATTGCCATATAAGGTAATAATTGATAATACTTAACCAAATGTCTGACATTTCTTCTGCAGTAACTAATTGCATATTTTGCATTCAGGCTTCACATGTAGGGTAGGCCTTCATGTTTCAGTTGTAGTAAAATGCCTCAGTGAACCTTTTTCTGATTATTTCTACAAGTCTGTCACTGGTGCTATTGCCCCAAGTAGTTTAAAGGTTAAACAAAGCACCACAACTGTCAAAGCTGACTGAAACCAACTGGTGGAGAGCTATCAGAAAGTAATCAGCGCTAATAGGTACATAATGACTAACACTGGCTCTGTTTGCACACAGATACATCACAGCAGACAGAATGTAGCCCAGATTACAACCTAATTTAAGGAAATGCGGATACTTCAGTCAGTGTTGTGGTTGAAGAACAAACAGGGAAACTAAAACTGGGTGAAAACATTTATATTTAGTTTCCATTGGCTATTATGCTGCAGAGTTCAATTAAAAGTCATTTTATCTCCAACTGGATGTCAATAAGTGAAGTTTGTTTCAGATCACATTTCATCTCTTTGGGAAATGTTTTCCAAGTTGCTGGTGGGAAACACTGATACAGTGTAATCCGCTGGAGGTTTATCCGGAGCCTAGTTCATTCAGAACTCTGCAGCTCGTGTACTGTCCCGCACCAGGCTTCGGGACCACATCACTCCCACCCTCACTCGCCTCCATTGGCTCCCCATCCCCCAGAGGATCAATTTCAAGATCCATTCACGGCCTTGCTCCCTCCCCCCTACCTACCTGCCCGTACCCTCCGTTCCTCTGGCTCCGGTCTGTTCCACATCCCCCGCCCCAACCGCCCTACCATCGGTGGCCTGGCCTTCAGCCTCTCAGCCCCTAGGCTCTAGAACTCTATCCCCCAGTGCCTTCGCCGCCTCCTCCCTTTCCTCCTTCAAGGCCGGTCTCAAGACCTTTCTCTTTGACTGTGCCTTCAGCTCCCCTCTCAACTCTCTACCCCCTCCTCGCTCCCTCCCTTTCCTCCCCTCACCCTGAACATTTCCCCCCTGCTCGGGTCCTGACCCAACTGTACAGCGCCTTGGGATGTCCTCCCAATGTGAAAGGTGCTCTATAAATGGAATCTTGTTGTTGTAGTTCTTTAGCTGTCTTTAGGCTGCAGACCTTTCACTGTAATTCTGTACATTATGTTTCTATAAAGGTACTCATAGATGTCCAGTATACGTTGCATGAATGAGATGTTGCTTCTTCATAGGTTCACCGATGTGGATGTGCAAATGGCTATGTAATTTGAAATTGATGTTCAGGGAAGGACTGAGCTATTCTCAAGTCATTTGTCCAAGAATGTGCCTCTTCACAATAATACATCAACTACTCAGCCCATGATTAAAAGAGCGACAGAATTTTCTACAGATTGTAATCTAATGCTTCTAGTCTTTTATTTTCTCCCTCTGACAAGTCCATCCTAAAAGTCATGGTTCATTGCTGTTGTTTGATTCCATTGGGCTATCTGTCCTTCAGTACGCACTCATATGGCCATTTCCCATATTTGATCCCACGCAGTGAGGTCTGTCATGTGCCTTTTGCGAAAAATGGCAACCTTTTAGTCATAATGCAAAATCCTATAAATGAACAGATTGCTATTTTTAGCAATTAATATACGATAGACACTGGTGTGGACAGGCTACTTACAACGATAGCATTGGTCCTGTTCTCACATAGTGGGGGTGAAATTCCACTCTTCACTCAAGCAATGCCACTTTTACATGACTAGTTTAATATCACTATTTAGCTCAGGATCTTCTTCGTCCTAATTTTGAGCAGACTTAACTTTTCCCATTGTCTCCACGCAAAGGAGATCTAACTCAATAATGGTATACACTAATAATATTCCTTGTGTTGTTGAGACATCTCAAAGTGCTTCACAGAATATATTGTAAAGTGAATTAACTGGATATTTTGTGGACCAAACACAGCAGTCAATTACACATAGCAATGTCCTACAAACAGCCGTGGAGTGAGTGACCAAATTTATTTTTGGAGGTATTGTTATCCTGGAAAGTAACAACCAGGTTCCTACTTACTAAGTTATGGAGTCAGGCAAGTCACCCTGCACACATTCTTCGACTATGCAGGATCTTCAATCCACGAGTAGCAGTAGAGAAATCTGCATTACAGTAACACTAGGAGATTTACAAGAATAAATTTCAAGTGCATGTATAATCCTTAATTACCGTAATCTGAGTAGCAGGCGGAACCAAATAAAACTCTAATGGTGATTGGACCATTTGCAAACATCTTTACATCATTAGCGATCTCCGGAGATGCAAGACCTTTTGTAAAAGCTGTGGATCTACCCTCTCTCGTCTCTCAGGAATTCAGGAATGCCGGGAACAGCAATATGAAAGTACAATATTAGATTGAACCTGAAATATGTTACTCACACCTACCTCACATTTTCTCACCTGTGTCATGAGATTTTTTTTTGTGTCTGATACATGCGGAAACCCATCACCACGCTTAAGAACATCCAAGCCAAGCTGAGATTTGCATACATCCCACCTAAACATGGGAAGCCCAGAGATAGATTGTTTAGCTTTCAAATGTAGAATTAAGAACATTGACTTCAGCTCCAGCCTGAGATTAGACATGAGCACAGGAAAGCATTATGTAAAATAGGCTGTAATGAGCCCTCAACGTAACGTATGGGAGTCAGAGTAAGATGTGCTGGGAGAAATTATGTATAGTGTTTGTTTACACATTTTTACTGATAATTTGAGAACAAATCACACTACCAAACAGACATATCACTGTTTTGCGTTTTGCTGTGTGCACACCATTCTGTGATTTTACTCAAAGACTTGTTATTCAAGCTGTAAATTAACTTTGATCCTTATTCACAGTGTGAATTCAATGCAAATTTCTTTGAACAGGTACTTGGGCTGATCCATGTAGATGTTATTGGGAACAATTTGCACCTGAGTGTAGTTTTATTCTATTGATGTAGCATTTTAGAGTATCCAGAATTTGGCAAATTATTAAATATAGTTTAAATTTTTAAACCGATTTTTAGAACTACAGGAAAAGTACTTCAAAGTTAACATTGAATTCAACAAATTCAAGAAACTCTAGAATTCTGTATAAATTTAGTAAATTGGGATATTATTATTAAATGTTTCCTTGCATCACTGCAAGACTAAAAAGTCTTGTCTCTTTTTATCCAGTATTTGGAGCCATTTCCTTGATCCTTGGAACAGCTCAGTGCAGCAGTGACTGGCCTTATTTTCTTGATAGGAACAGTGGCAACATTATTTTTGTCCTAACAAAAAGGCTCTGCAATTGACTCCCTTTAAAATTTCTATAACAGGTACAAGCAGGAGGCATGGAGCAGTGGAACTCATGTTGTTACCTCCATGCACCTGAATTAACTTAAACAGTATTTTTTGGTCAGTTTTCTCCATCCTGCTTATGCCTGTAAGCATGGTATGAGTGGTACCATTGAGTGGTATGAAAATAATAGCTCTTGGTGTTGTATGGTTCCATAGGCACCAGATGCCCTAGCTTTCCTCTCTTAAGTTGCTGTTCCTCATGTAACATCTATTTTTATTTGTTTCTGTTTTGTCACCAAAGGCGGAAGGATAAGAGGACACAGGTTCAAGGTTTTGAAGAACAAATTTAGGACAAGACTCCAGGAAGTATTTTTTTAACCAGAGGATCGCCAATATCTGGAACAGGAATTGAGGCCTGGTCAGTGGACTCTTTTAAGAAGCTGATTTGTGCTGGGAAGAAGGGGGATATTTTGGAAGGATGAGGTCAAATAGATTCATCCAAACCTCTCTTGTGACCTTGTGCATGTTTGCTCCTCCCCATTTTGTTATTCTTTCCCCTCTTCCCCTCTGTGGTTCCATGCCTCAGGCAGCAGCTCTTTGCAATGACTCTCTCTGTGACCTGTTAGGGGAATGCTGCCCAGCAAATTTTCCTTTCCTCCTGCAGGGAAACAGCCAACCTTTGCTCTCTGCTTGCTCCCTGAGAGTCCAGTCAAGAATATGCCTCACCACATGGGGAATGGCACACACATATCCCACCGTAACCCGATGCTGTGGTCTGTGACAGGCCACTCCGCTAGCCCATCAGCTCTCTGTTTCCTTTAAATGTTTTGTAGACCAAAATAACAGAAAAGCAAAAGATTTATACTTTCATCATGAATTGTACTCCTTGATTATTTAACTTCTTCAAAGAACTTTCCTTGCTTCATTTAAGTCAGAAATATTTTATGAAATAACACATGTTCTACACTATTATTCATTGTGAAGTGCTGATTTGCTCCCACAGGGAATATACGCTTTAAAAGATGTTTAAAACAAACAACAAACAGGAATTTAGACTGCAAAAAGTAAAATATAAAATGTAAAGAGACAAGGAAATAATAAAAGTACGATAAGTGGTGCATACATAACTGCTCTCCCAGTGGGACGCAGGTCTCTACAGAGAGGTCAAAAGCTCACGAGTTGTGAAGTACAGCTGCACTTTTTAAAATTACCTTCAAATAATTTATATTGTCAGGAATGAATGTGTTTGTTAATCCAACCTTTTGATTATATGATTGGGGGAGGCTTGCATTTAAAGCAGTTTTAAAGAGACACATATTCCTTTTCACGTCTACATAGACCAAATTTTGCCTTTTTTCATTCTGCGAACTTTAAACAAATCCTTACCCATTATTCTGTTTCCAATTAGCTTAACATTAACACAAAGTTAATGAAAACTGACTTTAATTGTCCTTAAAATCTACAAGCTATTACATCTATAGAAACTTTGTATAGAAATGTTTTCTTGTAGACAGTCGTCTTCAGAATAAGATATCATCTCTCCCCCCNACACCCCTCAGACTGTATCATGAAGACTTGTTTTATTATCAAATGGGGCAGACACTTTAGTACAATGAATATCTTTTGCCCAGCAAAACATTTAGAGAAAATTGCAGAATGAGTGTCAGAATAAGAATTAGACAACTCATACTTGCACAAATAACCTGAGGTCATCCCAAGTACAAATCTGCAATTAAAATTGTCCACAATGAGAGAAATTAGGTATTTGCTTTATTTTAGAAACAACTGACTCACCTAAAAATATCTAGAGAGGATCTGATCATGTTTTAGAATTGCAATATAGTTCCACGTAGTGTCTCAAAGTGCTGATCAGCATATTTGCTATGTATTGTACATGCATGTGTATTGGTTTGTGAGCTCAGCATCTTTAGCATTTTCCACATGGTTTTGCCTCAAACCTGTGAGTTGAGGAATTTATAAGCTTTCATTGCAATCAATAGATCACTTATTCTACAAATTTTGCACTAATTCAGCACAAATTTCAAGTGGATCTGATGCAAATGCTGCAGTATAAAATTGGAATTAGCAGAGCAATTTGGTTTCTGAGAAGCATTGTGAAGCAACTCAAAGAGGGACTACAGACCACTCAGCTTCACGCTGTAAAACTGCAGAATGGTGCTCAGGGAAGGCTCACCCTGAAGGCCCAATGAGAAAAGGCACTACCTTGTGCAAAGCATGTAGACAACAAGGTTGTAGATTCAAAACCTGCTCTGTACTGAGTTGACTGATTGCGGCTCGGGATCACCACAATTAGGCCTTGATTCCCTGGTCCTGATCATTAACCAGAGCCCTCTCCTGAAAGTTGCATTTGAGTGGATCCCATTGGGTGAGAACAGATTGGAGCTTGGATGTGAGTTCCCTCAGTTTCATGATACTCGCTGTTTCACACAGGCACAATGGCCACTTGGGTGATGTCCCAGAGGACACCTGAGGAACTCTACTCTGTAGAGGAAAAAGGAGTCAGTTGATGCCTTCAGAAGAAGTGAAGAGGAGTGTTGGCAGAGAAAAATAAAACTCAGAAGTAGGTACATACATTCTGCTTTATTCAAGGAGGTAGTGTAAAGTGCAGCCATCAGTATAACTCCTTGCTTCTACCTATACCCTTTTACCTGGTTTGAGATGGATAGCTAAGGTATAACATGGACTTTTATCATTCCACATTGTCTTACTTTCCTAATAACACAACATGTAATTCATGCTGTTTTCTGAACCAGCTCAAATGCTGTTGTTTCTGTTCTGTTTTGTCCTTTGCTATTGAAATCCTCCTTCATTACTCAGAGGGTTAATTAAGCAGTTGAGTTAAACCTCTGGCCATAGAACCTAAGTAGACTTAAGGATGTCTGCCCTGTCACTGGTTAATTCTTCTGCTATCTTACAATTGACACGTTTGTTTTCTAACATAAAACCCACCTCCTCTGAAAGTTTCCAATTCTAAAATCAAATGGATAAATGGACGCAACTGAGGGACAATCTTGTTTCACATGAGGTATTCTGTCAGAAAGCTAATGTAACCCTTAAGGATAGTCTGAAATAGATTGGATATCTCAGCTTTCATGAAAAATGTTCTTAGTGGCAATTAAATCTAATCAACATTGTTAATAATAATAACTCAGGGGAGGAAAAATAGTCTTCAAATGTGACCCAGTACAACAAGGTTAGAGTGGTTACTTTCTATGCCAATAGTCAAAGGTCTGAAATCATAGGGAAATCTCCTACTCAAATCTTTCTGGAACAGTTGAGATCAGGTTTAACAGTTCTTACGCAGTGAAGTGAAGTACCTCATAACATATGGTAAAGAACTGGCTTTGTCAGGATTGCGGACTTGGAGAAGTTTCTGATTCTCTGGAGATTTATAGCTTAAAAAAATTATGTTCAATGTGCGTCTTAAAATATTTTGTAGATTTCTCCCGAATACAATGTGTGCATTGCTAAACCATTTCTGAAATGTAACACGGCTCAGATTTCTCCAACAATCACATTCGTTCAGAAGGAATTTTCATGTTGCATTTATTTTCCCTGAGCTCAGTTTGTGAAGTTTAGCATTATAATTTAATCAAAGATTCTTTGTGTACAAGCTTACAGGTCTTAAAAGTGCTGATGTGGAGAACAGAATCTTCTCATTGCAGGAGCATGAGTAAAATTCCACATTTCAAGTTTGAATATATAAAAGGATGCTTGACACATGCTCAATTTGAACATTTTATATTTAATGATCTGGAAAGATGAGACTTGAGATTGGCTGTCATTTTGAATGTGGAATTTTGTCTCCACCCATGCTTATGGTTTTTTGGTTCTGCAGATAAGAAACCTTAAAAACTTGCCACTATTTTCCAAACTCAGTGCTGTGTCTATGGAGTAAATATTGCAGCCTATGATTTGCTGAACATGGCTGTTGAACACAGCTATTCAATACTGAGGGCATCAACTAGCCATCACCCCCAATTCCCTCCCAACCAACTCTTGTGGGATGCCAACTTATCTCAACAAAACAAGACAGTTTCATGGTTGGCTTCAGACAAACCATTGGTTGTAGAGTCAGGGATGGGTGGGAGGGGAAGAGGATGGGGTTACGTTCATGACAATTTGATGTCTTCAGTGATCCATTAACCTTGTTGAACAATGTTATAATTGCCACTGGTGATAATTATCACATCACAGGTCACCATTTCACCCTGGACAAGCTCAACAACAACTTGCATTTATATAGCGCTCTCCACGCCGGGCGGCGTCCCAGTGCCCTTAACAATGGCGGAGCCTGATGCTGAGCCAAGTGGAGGAGGAAGGTGACTAAAGCCGCGGTCAAAGAGGAAGGTCTTGAGGCGCAGCCTGAAAATGGAGAAAGAGGGGGCAAGACGAAGGGATTGAGGGAGTTACATAGCTTCAGGGCATAGTGGCTGAAGCCATGTCCACTGATGGTGGAGCGGAGGATTCGAGGGACAAGGAGGATGGCCAGAGCCAGTAGAGCGGAGGCAGCGGGTAGTGCTGTGAGGAGAGAGACGTTTGGAGAGATAGGGAGGTGCCAAGGCATGGAGGGACTTAAACATTAAAGTAAGGATCTTGAAGTCGATCTGCTCTGTGATAGGGAGCCAATGGAGTTTTAGTGTGGGTAAGTTCAGATCCTTACCCACACTAAAAGAAACAGGAGCTCCATGCAACTAGCAAAAACAATACAGAGATTGCTTTAAAACAGCCCTGTCTTCATGAAAAGTGTTTGGAAATCTTTTATTTATGTGATGAGAAGGTACCAGAGAAACCTTATCATTACAAGAACATTACACATACGTGACCCAACAATACATTTCAACACAATGTTCATCATGTGGATTTGTAAACCGATGAGGAAGGATTGTCTAAACACTTTTTCAACTTGTAAGCATTTTATATGGAAGTAAACATTGAGTAGCCTTTTAAAAACCCCTCTGTTCAAAAGAAGACTGTTTACTATGCAAAGGGTATAGTAAACTTTAGATCAGAAATTATTTAATCATGCGCCAAAAGGCCTTCTTCATCCAGGCCAATCTTGTAATCTTGTGTGATCTTGTGATCTGGATGTTGGGAGAGAAGTGATAGCGAAAGTACTTAACACTGAATCATTATCAACAGAACTGTAACCTTGAAGGGCTGCCTGACAGCGGAAATTGTTAGTGCAGTGATCTACCCGCTGTGGGGTACTCAGACAATGGTGGTGACGTCAGACATCCTCCCTTCCCCATGACTTGCCACACAAGTACCCAATCTCAGCTGGGCTGTTGGAAAAAGGCCATCTCGAGGACCATGGTTGGAGGGTGCAAGGAACCAGCTGCCCTCTTTCTCTGTGATCAAAACAAGCAACAGTGAAAAAAATATAAAACTGGATGCAGGCAAAGGTATAAAATGAAAACAGAATATAACCTTGATGAAATTTCCCACCAGTTCAGACAGGGTTAAATTTATTGAGTGCGAAACAGTTGGATCACAATAAATATGTACCAGCAGAATAAAAATGAAACAGAGAGGAATCATTTCTATGACAGCATTCTTTGTATGCTTCCCTCTTATATTAAAAAAAAGCATTCATTTGTAGGAGAGAGGAAAGTAATTAGACAAGCCACCCCTCAACGTGCTAACGTATAAAAATCGTATTGTTAATATTTTTGAAACATGAGCCTTGTTATCTTATCACTGTGTCAAAAAGCAACACAGAAAAAAACATACACAGCATAAAGCCTTTATCTATCTATGTTTGTCTGTTGAAAATCTCACACAGAATTTAATAAGACCAGCTTTGATACCATGCCAGAATGCATTGAGCCTACCCTTGGTTTAATTTAATAGGGTCAAAATATTTCCACATTGGTAACGTACACATTACTCATGTGTCCAGTGGATTTTGAAAATTGGAAGAGACAAGGCCAAGCAAAATTTTAAATTAATTGGGCCTACCCCAGCATTCAGGGTCACCTTGTGTCAGTTGTCCCACATTTTCCAGGTCACGGAGTTCCTATTTATCGTACAGCTGGCATGAAGGGAGATAGGCGCTTTGGGCAAAGAAAGGTGAAAGAACTCCACTCCAAAAGTGTGAATTTTCCTACAGGCAATAACAACAATTTCTGCTGCAGATTGTCGCCAGACACCAACTACTTAAATGATGCATGCTCTGCTGATACTTGACTTGGTGCATTTTCTAATAGTCAGGCAATTTTGTAAACACCCTGTCATTTACCATAAATTCATGGTCGGTTATGACTTTTGAGTAATTAATTCTGCTGCTGCTCACAATTATTATTGTTAGAGGAGAAACAGTCTCTAAAATAACCTCTGTTTTAATGTGGAAAGTTCCCCTGAAATTTATACAGTTCAGCTGTCACTTTAATAAAGATCTGGAATTCACGTCAATGCGTTCAATGATCTCTGAAGACTACAGTTCTTATACTTAAATCCTTTGCTTTCAAGAGACTATTTAATCAGAAAGACAGCTATTTGAAGAGAAGGATTTTTGCTGAGGGCAAAAGGTTAATGTAAATATAAAGTTTGTCATATAGCTCAAAATAATTTCTACAATGTCCTTTGTGCAAAACCCACTGCTTCTTTGTATTAACTCAGATTTACTAATAGCCTAAAACTGGACAACATGAGAACACTGATATTTCTACACATAACCTTCCCCCTCCCCTCATTTTTTGGCTGATAATGATGTTTGCCGAACAGTATTTAATAGCATAATATTAGGTCACATTGTGCCAACAATGAGGAAAATAAAGTATCCATTTGATCCTGCTCTGTTCTGATCTTTCAATTCTCAGATCAAAGATCCAGTCACTGATTTTTTTTTCTTTCCATCATGTACATTTCATCAATGTTAAATGCCATAAAACAATGTAATCTGCAGGGCAGAGGAAGTCTGATATTCAGTCAGTCATGTGTAAGTTGTCAGTGGCTAATAGGATTTGATATGCCTGAGACGTACATTTCTTTTGAAATGGTAACATTGAAAAGGAGATAAAAACATTATGGGGTGTAATTTGTGATAGCTGCAAAATGAACTTGGTGCTTTAATTGCAACTTCAGGTTTGCAAAAGGCGCAACTGGGGAATTATGCAGCCAAGTCAACAAAGTCCTTAAAAAAAAGGAAAACATCAACAAGGAATGGCCAGCCATTTTGATCGCTGACTTTTTTTGGACTCTGCTGACGGGATTCATAATTTGTGAGCCATGAATTCTGCAATCCATCAGTCACAAATCAGACGTTCCAACTAATGTGTCAAACCTATTTTGTGAATATTGCAAATTAAACCTTGTATAAAGTAAGCTGCAATGTTCAGTAAATGGTCTGTAGTACTGATTAAGAAATGGATATGGTTATGACACCAGCACAATCATTGGCAAAAAACCTTTTTAAAAAGTAAATGTATACTAATGTATTATAGAGCAGCCCTAAAGTATGTGGATCACATGTGTTTTACCACATTAAAAGCAAGGAATAATAAAAGCCCATTTGGTCCACAAAGCCCACTCCTTCTACATTCATACAAATTATACCTTATCATTGATTTAATTTTGCACACTATCTCTTTATGATTTCTTGTATTGTTATTCCTGAAACCCGTAAAACCTCCAGAATATTTATCCATCTCTTAGATGTCCATCATTCAACCCTGACCTCCATGCCCCAAAACACAATATTTCATTATTTATTATGTTCATATCACATTTGCATAAAAACACAACATTGTTATGTACTGGTGAGAAGAATTGTTAGACAAGTAAAACCATAAAAGAATAGCCTGATTCACTGCCATTGACTGTTGTGGTGTTACAATCTGCTCAGAATAGAGGTGTTTTCTGGAATTTGCTCTTCATAGTGAGAGGCATCAGGTGCCTGGGAAGGTTGTTGGAGCATGGTCCATTATTACTCACTTGAGATGTGAGTGATAAGCATTGAAAGCACTGAGTCCAAGTCATGAATTCAATAATAATGAACATGCATGTTTATTGTGCTGCTAAATGGATGAAGGAAGTGTCTGCCGGGCTTCCAGTTTACACTGTACTCAGAATGATAATCTTTCATTGGTACTTGGTGACAGTTTAACAATTGCTACATTTTAGTTGTAGCTTATTTTTTTTTGGATCGAAGGGATTATATTTTGTCAAAGTCAGGCAATGAGATGGGCTTTTCAGCATCTTCAATTTATAACTGAGATGGACCGAGAGGAATGGTAGGATATCAGATTATGGCTATTAATACCTGTGGCTCCATCACATCTAAATCTAAGAGAAACGGACCAGTCACACAAAGTAAATTACTGCTGTAATATTGCTTCCTTTCAGTTAAACAAAAACAAATTCTCAAGGATTTTTTTAACCTCATAATTGTTACATTGAATGTTATAACACCAAAACAGGCTATTTAAACCCAACTGATCCAAACCAATATTTATACTCCACATGAGCCTCCAGCTAATTCCTCCTTCCTTAACCCACCTCCTTCACACACACACACACACACACACACACACACACATACAAGCGCACACCCTTCAATGCTCTTCTTTCCAGATTAAATGCAGAGTTCTTTTCATTTGCAAAAGTTTGAAGCTATTTTACCATCTTGCCCAAGAGTAAAAATGCAGAAACCTGCCAACAACGTGCCTGTCTGTTGATAGCTGTAGTACTACATTCAGGACTGAGATAAACCAAACATCTCTGTTTGTTTTTCAAGATAAATTTTACCAGAAATCTTTAAATAAAAGTTAAAACTCAATGAGAACAAATCTTATAACATTCGAGAGATAACATTAGATTATTTATTATTAAACAATGGAAAATTTGTAAAGATTTTTCGAGGAGCAGAGATCACATTCAACTGTTGAAACCCTGTTGATGTTAAAGAAATCCTATGTCCCAATGGGATGTGGTGTAAGAGCAGTTATTGGAATTCAAAATCTGCCAAGATGCAATCAACTGATGAAAAAGGCTTGATGGGCTGAATGGCCTCCTCCTGTTCCTGTTTTCCTATGTCCCGACATTAGAAAGGAAATAGAGTGCGAAAGAGTTAACTGTGTGAATGTGCTCTGCAAGGGGCTGCTCTCTATGAACAAATGCAGCGCTCTGAAAAGTTGGAGAGTGAAACGAACAGTGACAATCGCTCATTATATTTAAGCTTCCTTCTGCTTATTCCAGCAAGTTCTGTCATCTTCTGATTTCAGCTGGTCTGAAATGACCTGTAGGTGATTAACTGTCTGAGTTATTTTTGAAGCAATAGTGTTCTTCCCTGTCACTGAAGAGCGTACTATATTTTGACAGTAAACTGAATTCCTGATCTGTAGTATGTGGTTTGTTTAGCTCCAGGCATCTGTGTTTGGATTTGAGAATGCTGATTGGGTCCCTGCCAGGGGCATGGAAAGGTCAAGCTGTCCTTTTAACAGGAATTTTTCCCTGAGAGTTCAGGTCATTAATCAGGCTGAAAAAGAGTGGCTTGTAATCATTTGATTCCTTTTGAGGGATCTTTTTAAGCAAGGATTGTGGCTTAGTGTTAGAGGTTGAGTAAGTGTTTGTTAGGATCACACTGTCATAGTAATGACAGGTGACTTGATACTCCTTAAACTGACGTCCGTCGTTATGGAGATAGATAGATTAGTAGCCTCGGAAAGTGGTTTGATGACAATTTAATTTTTCATGATTCTAAGGGGGAAAAAGACAGGACTAGAAATAAAATCAGGTCTGCAGGCAGCCACCCACCATATACCTACCGTTGGTGCACAAAGGTTGCAGAGCAGCATTGAAGAAGTCTCCTTGTAATTCTGGGAATTTGAAAGTGAACTCTCAGCACTGAGTGGCTGACTAGTCTGTGTTTGCTGAGAACTTGATCGTATAAATGGAGAGGCCATGCACGGTAACCCAGTGCCACTGTCCTGCTGCCAAGCAACGTTGGCAATGCCAATCAGGGGGAGTCCCAGGCATTGTGTTGAGGTGAAAGTGCAGAGAATGAAAGAAAATGAGGGAAAATACATTGTAACACAAATAAACAGTGGTGATATTGAGTAGCCATGCTAGTCTTTAGTGAGCCACAATCCTTGCTTAGAAAGATCTCTCAAAAGGAATAAAATGATCACAACCTCTTTTTCAGCCTGATTGATGACCTAAATTCTCTGAGGGGAAAGATCCTGTTAAAAGGACAGTGCCTTTCAAGACACTACCTCGTGTGAAGGGTTCTATATAAATGCAAGTTGTTGTTAAGTATATTTTTTTGACCAAACAAGTGTCTGACACATAGAAACCTATATATAAGAGTATCCAAATCGGACTGAGAGTTCCATATATCCATGCCACCTACACATGGGCATTTCCCTGGAATGGAATGCCCTCTCTCTCCTTCAAGGCACTGCTTATCTAGTCCAGGCATTATTTATAATAATAATAATAATTGCATTTGATATAGTGCTTTTTCATGTCATTGAGATGTCTCAAATTGCTTCACAGGATATCTATGTAAAGGGGATTGACTGAATTTTGTGGGTGAAATGTGGTAGCTAATTGCACCCAACAGTGACCCACAAACAGCCATGTAGTGAGTGACCAATTTTATTTAGGGGATTGTTGGCCAGGACACCGGGAGAAACTGCCTTCTCTTTTCAAATAGTGTCATAGTATCTTTAACATTCATCTGAACAGACAGATCGGATATCGGTTTAATGTCTCACTTGAAGGATGGCACCTCCAACAATACAACACCACCACCCCCCAACAGCACTGCAGTATTAGGCGCAAAGGCTTGGGAACTCGAGAGTTGGTGTTGGGGTACCGCTGGAGTTTAACCAGCTAAAATTGCATAACCTCCCATTGGGAGCACTATATGGCAAGCTTCTTGCTGCTTGTCCAGCTAGGACCACCTTACCCACTGGTCCTGATCCTTCATTGGATAAACCAACTCTAAAATATTTTGAGTTTATTAATCTTGGGCTAGAGATCAGAAAAATACCCTTGAAGTAACATGTTTTGTATCCATAATTAAATGAGTTGCACATGTGTCATATGTATTGTGAAGTTAGTGCTTACCTGAAGACCTCCTTTCTTAAGAAAAAATATACAAACAAGATGAATAGTGTAACATTTGCAATGTAGGAAGAGTTTTGTTTGTAGCAAGTGTGATTGAATGCAGAATCAACTGCAACACAAGGCTTCCTCAGCACAGGAACTGAAAGCCAGCCTGTAATCCATGCACTGTGATCCTGATGGTATATCTCTTTCACTTTGGGAACGCTGCAGGGCCCACTGTTTACACTCGGGAATAATAACATGGGAACAGGAGTAATCATAATCACTAGTGTGGTGACCAAGCTATTATTCACGGCTGTTAGCCTCAGAAATTCGGGAAAGCGCAGCAAAGTGAGAGAAGGACAAAAATACCTGCAAGAACCAGGTGCTGGCTCATTAAGTTATAGCTTTGAATGAAAAAAACATACAATTTTAAAGCTCACAGCATGGGAAACCATTTTCAGTGGTACATCACCCAGTGGTGTACTGACAGGACAGTAACCCCTCTGTCTATAATGGTTACAAGGAGATCTGGCTGAAAATCAGTCTTCCAAACAGATAGTGCCTAGAGAAAGATGTGGGTTTCATTCATAGTAATGGTATTGGGGCTCAGGTACATCAACAGAACTGTAGATAACTGACCTTATGACTTTCTAAGGCAAATTCACTGTGTACACCATGTCTGCGCTATTTCCTACTACCAGGGCAGCAGATATACTTGATTAAAAAAAATGAAAGTGGGAGCTGCATCATAAACATTTATTCCCCAGCAGTGCAGCGGGATCGGCAGTGAGAAGCTAAGTGGACCCAGTGGCCGTAACATCACTGAATACTTCATGTAAGGCATGAGAGAGCTGAGAAACTCAGTCAAGCATGGATATCCACTTTAAGTATGAAATCAACAGTTCATTTTAACGGTGCTTCTAAATCATTAATTAAAAATGAAAATAAATGTTAAGAAAAGTACAAGGGATAGTGTGGAACAATTACACTAATGTGAAGAGTGATCCTGGACATGTTATTCATTTGCCTGAGGAATTCTCAGAGAATTTCTGTAGGCATATAACGTGGCCAAATATCCCTGAAATAACACCACTGGCATCTGACTCATTTCCTTTTCTGTGTGTGAACAGTAAACATTCACTGAAAACAATCCTTTATGAAGGAAGAGAGGGGAAGAGATGAGATGTAAAGCCCTCAGAAAGCATTCTGACCAGCATTCAATCAATTGAAGTCCTGGGAGTTTTGCCAGTTGTGTCTTAAAACGGCTCTTCCAGCAACTGAAACACAGTCCTATTATGTGGGTGAAGGAGCAGAGAGGTGAATGTAAAATTATCACAGGTAGCTATTGAAATTCAGTCAATTTAAAGGGAGTGAAATAAATATTTGAGAAAAAGATATTATAAAATGGGGAATGTGAGGAAACTGTTGCCAACACAGACATGTTGGACCAAATGGCCTCCTTTTTTGCAGAAAGCATTCTTATGGGTCATGACTGCTGTATTTCCGAACACTTTCCACTCATTAATCATCACCGGAGATAATTAAGGAATTACTGCCAGTGACAATTAAAGAACTATGCAGAAATGTAATTAAAAAGGTGTCCTCACCACCTGTCCTGAACGACAGGATTGGGACTGAACAGCCCCCTGACTTCGAGAAAAAGTTTCTTCCTTCAAGTGGGATAAGGAAGACCTTTAACCGTGGTGTGGGGGGTGGATGAGGGACAAACAGTCGGCCGGAGCCAGCCGAGCGGAGGCAGCGGGTGGTGAAGAGGGGGGTCCGCAGGTCGGATGGGTAACAGCAATTTTACATTTACAACCATTTACACACCACCTTTCACATCGGGAGGATGCCTCAATGTGCTTAAGGATGAGGCCAAAGGATGAATCCCAGGAATTTGCTGGTCTATGTGGCTCAGTACCAAACCTAACTATGCATTCAAGTCATTGGAACACTGAAATGCAGTACATTTCCCAATTGCATTGTCAGCGGCTATGATTACAGAACTGTTTATATTCATTATGGTAACTTTCCCATGTTCAGCACACTGGTGACAGTTCAGTTCAAGGGAATGCTTGGTGTATCATTTTCAGTAGCGTGTGGATAAAGAGGAACCAGTTAACTTTGGTCAAAAGTTCAGCATGTTCTGGGGGTGTTCATCTAAAGAAAGTAAATCCATCAGAGGGGTTCAAGATGGGGCTTATCTCCGGGTTTGAACAATGTAGGTTGTATAAAACTACCTTCATTCTTGCCCACAGTAATTGGTTTGTAGCAAACAAGAAACTTTGAAAAATTCTGATTAATGGACAGTCTCCTTCAGTCAGTGAAACAGAACACACGTCACTGAGATCAGGAGGGCTGAGGGGTGTGTGATCTCCCCCTCCCCCATCCCCACCATTAGGTCAGCACAGTGATTGGAACTGAAGCCTGTTACACACTTACAGTCTTTCTTTAGAAATGGATGGAAACTATGATAATTATTGAATCTGTGCTGTAAAAACACATTTGTCTCCCCAATATTCTATTTGGACAGTACGTGACTTATATATTGGATTGTTCAGATGCCAGTGAGTGGCATGTCTTATTGCAATACATTTATTTGGGAGGATTGTTGGCCTGAACACCTAGAGAAGCTCCCTTTTCTTTTTGAATAGTGCCACGAGATCTTTAACATCCACCTGAACAGACAAACCTAAACTCAACATCTCATCAAAGGACAGCAACTCCAATAATGCAGCATATCCCAGCACTGAACTGGAGTGTCAGCCAAGACTATGTGAGTTCAAAGTCCTGATGTAAGCTTGTTATTCTTTGACAGTTTTGCTTTGTTATCAGAATATTCCCCTTTAATCGGAGTGCATGGAATGCTGAGCATAATCATTACCAGGGGATAGCATATGCTGGGGTTTTTCCACACTTCATTACCAGACCCTGTGAAATGTGGTTATTCTTAAACCCAAAGCTCTGAATCCTAATCCAACTAGCTGGAGGGAATCTCCCTAGACTACCGGGCAACAGGAACAGATTTGTCTCCACTATTCCTCTATCCACATGGAAAACAGACTCCTTCTCTGCGATGAGACTGCTAGGGATCAAGTGTCCCTCAATAACTAATTAAAATTATTTTAATTGAATTAAATTAAATTAAGAAATAAGGCACAAAAAAAACCTTTGCTGCTGTGGCTCCATCTACAGACAGTAGCTGATTGGCCACCCCCCATAATGACAGTGAGGAGGGTTTGGTGGAAAAACCCATAATTTTATTAAAAGTGACAGGTCATCCTGAAGGCATGCAATCTGGGAAAAACGTAGGTATTCATAGGAGATAGTGGGTTAATACAAAGTCCTTTCACCTCTGAAATCTGTTTTTCAATCCAGCTCAGACTGATCGCAACCTTTCTCTGTCAGATCTAAAGGCCTCAACCCACCTACAATGAAACTACAATGCAAAGAAACCCCATAATTCATCACAGATTGCAAATATATTTGCAATCCTACTCAGAGAGGTTGTAAAAATGATGAGAGTGGCAAATGGAAAATTCATGCTGATCTAGTGTTGGGAGTGGGGGAAGGAGCTCTAACTTGACATTGAGGTACATTCTGTGCAGCAGAATACAACAATCAGTCTACCAAAGTTGGAATAGACAGATGCTTTACACAATCTGGTCAAAAATGTGCTATTCATAACCAAATTTGTAAAATTGGATGCAGATGTGCATCACACTGATCCATAGGAACTCTGTTTCAAAGTAATCTTTGGAGACCCAATGGGTCAGTGAGATGCACACCCCGGTCTCATCACGGTTCAATATTTTACAATTCATGTTTGGAATATTGCATTTTTAACACATACATTTTCAATACCTAATAATTCAATGTAAGTAAACATTTTATGGTTAGGAATGTTTCCAAGCTATGGACAGGACGATGGTGGCATGGCTCTCACCCATTTCATGGTGAGCTGTACTGCTCATAGAGAGTTCTTGGTACCTGCTATCCACCTCGTGAGGGTTCAAACCTGCACTTGTCAGGTGACAAATGACAAAATAGTTACTATCCTCCTGGGGTGGGGGGATGGGGGGAACTAAGCAGGGTCTCTTTGAAGCTAAGCTGGCTTCAAGGTGACATACCTGGCAACAGGTCATCAGAATTGAGTCAACCCTCTGCAGTGGTCTTAGAAGTCCAGTTCCTGAGGCAAGTGGGTCCTCAGTACTCTAGGGTACTATTGATAACATAACAATCAGCCTGGCTCATCGGCACTACTTGAAGTGGCAGGTCCATAGCTGCATGGATTATTCCCACTTGGTTACTATTATTCCTTCAAGCCAAAGTCCTAATGCATAGGTGGTCCTAGCTGCACAAGCAATGAGAAGTTTGCCAGAAAGTGTTCTCAATTGCAAAATATGTTATTTTAGATTAAACTCCAGCCATTCCCCGACACACATCCTCAGTCCGCAAGCCTTGCTTTGCCAACTTGAACCTAATATTACTTGGAATTAGGTAATCAGGAGATGCATCCCTCCAGAGAGAGCGTGCACATTCCATTCCAGACATGGGGAATTTGCATTTTTGGGTAATAATAATAATAATAATCCTTGCATTTCATATAGCGCTTTTCACGTCGGGAGGATGTCCCAAAGCGCTTCACAGAAAACACTGTAAAGTGAATTGACTGTATATTTGTGGGCGAACGCGGCAGCCAATTGCGCACAGCAATGTCCCACAAACAGTCGTAGATTGAAAATGACCAATTTATTATTGTTTTTTGTTTTGGAGGGATTATTATTAGGCGTGTGGAGTAAGGAAACTTGCCCAAGGTTTCGCCCTGCCTGGAATTGAACTCAGGTCTCTCGCTTGCAAAGCGAGTGCTCTAACCACTGAGCTACAGGACTCCACAGCATACATATGTGAGCTCTCAGTCTACTTTGGATACTGTTAAGCATGGTTCTGTTTTCTGTTTCTGTTTTCTGTATGTGACAGACAATCAGCTGACTCAAAAAAAATGGGATGGGGAGAATTTCAACAAGGCAAAACTCAAAGTTGTAAAAGATTACATGCATCTGTGAATGTTTACAATATGGCTTAACTTCTCTCTTGTTGGGAGTAAAACCCTTCCACTCTGCCTTTGGTTTAGCTAGAGTGAATGCAAAGAGGACCTAACAATGGGTATATTTTATGCCATGTATACTATCTCTGAGACATTGCTCTGGTTCCTGACATCCAGTTTGGAGATGATGTCACATGCCCTCAGGTCACCTTGAATATTATTGTCATATTTAGGAGTATTTTTGTCTTCTATAAAGTGTCCCTTTTTTTCCTGTTTAAATTGTTTATCTCCTCTTTAGGCTCCCCACTCCCCAGTATCATACCAATTTCCACACAAGAAAAAAGGCTGTTGAACTCCTAAATGATGGCAAGTGATGCTTTGGGACCATTGGGAGGTGATGGGTAACTGTGGCAGCAAGTGGTCTAGATTGGTATGATTAGAGATAAACACTGAGCAGTTTGCCACTCAGAAGGGAATTCAGGCCAAGCTTTTCTCAGACTGAGTTTCTTCTCTCCCTGTAAGGAAGCAACTCTTCACTCCTGAGTGTCTTTCCCCTATGATCCAGTTATGATTGAGAATGGTATTTAAATGGTTAAACTCCAGCAGTACCCTAACACACACCCTGGTCTCCCAAGCATTATGGGGAATCTCCAGAGTGTAATATTCATCACACCAGCATTTTAAGTTGTAAAATTGTCCATTCATGTTATTAATATGCCACAAAAACACATGTGCCAAGTGCAATAGCTGATTTGGGAGCAGTGGGACATACATAAGACATATTCCTGACCTCACTTAGTGAACTGTTTTCGCATACAGCCCTTCTCCCAATTGTTCCAGGCACAGCCCTTTTTGTTTTACATGACACTGGTCAAGAAAAACCATGTGCAAGTTCAGCCAATTCTAGCAGCAAGGTACTTTGCAGAGATGTTGCGATTATACAAATTAATTACTCAATAATTGCTCATCTAAATGAATACCAAATCAAATTACTTGTGAAGCTCTGATGCTTTTCTCTGTATGGACAGGCTTGCAGTTGCACTCAATAGTGTTCATCATAAAACTAATAGAATTCAGTATGCGCAAGAATAATTATGGTCTTGAATTTTCCAGCAGGGCAGTCTAATTAATAATTGCACTTTTTGTCCTCTTTCCACCGTCCTCTCAAATGCCACTTCAGCAGATTGTCTCACTGCTCAATCTTGCTTTAACCAATTAGCTCCTGAAATGGTGACCAAAGCCCATTGTGATATTTTCCACAAATGCTCATTTGACCGCTCCAGTTATTATTACATTTTGGGAATTCAGATATCAAACCTACGCTATTGAAGGAGTTAAGTGCAGACTGTTACTGACACTTTGGTTAGTGTTTACATCTGAACACACCAGACTGATGAACAACTCACTGCCACACTTGTCTATCATCCTCCATTATAAATTGGACTGGATATGCTGATCAATAGGACCACATAGCCAGAATGTCAAAGGTACACCAGTAATGGTTTGAGAGATGCCTGGAGTGCTCACTCTGAAACAAATTCTATTTCCATAGCAACTCTTATGACCATATACAGTATAAACTGTTTGAATAAAGTGCCCAAAAATACAAGTGCCTAAAAGCAAAACATTTTTTGAGCAGTTACTTCTTTATTATAACTTGTCTATACAACAAAGGCTAATGCTGGAGGATGGAAAGTTTCTACTTAAACTAATAGCTCAACAGATGTTCTCCCATCTCTACAAAACTTGGGTGGTATACATTCATTATTCATGGTGCTAATAGGAATAGCATGTGAAGCAAATTAGTATAATTAGATCTCATTTACATATGTAAATTATATTCATCTGTGAATAGCTTTTCCCCTAAAGTCAAAAATCATGTCTTATATTTATGAAACATAGAAGTTACTGTATATGCATTCAGCTAAATGGCAGATCAACTAACTAGTTTTCTGGATTAGATATAATAGTCATATAATGAGATGCCAGTGATCTGGATTGCTCATTGGGGAAAGTTTGGATAAATTAATTACTAAATAGCCTTACCTTTACATTTCATAACTATGTTATCCCTCCAAAATACAATGGCTATGATTATTGTATGTTTAATGACAATCCTTCCCCTACATCAATAGAGTTTGCATTCATATAGTACTTTTCACAATGGGAGAACATCTCAAATGCTGTCAAACATTGTTACATCAGTAGCAATTGGGAACCATACTTTTTTAAGTGAAGAAGTAATTTAAATTCAAATGCTTTGGCTCCAAAAAGATTGCCTCTATATTTGTTTTGAGTTAAAAATGTTACAAGTTCATGCATTTTACATAGATTGCACCAAACATCATATACCACATCGTAAAACCAGTCCAACGAGTTGTAGACTGGCCAGAGTATTTTAGAATATAAATACTGTTATTTCTGCAATAGCCTATGGAATGCACCAATACATTACTCCAGTATAAACAGTACAGAAGTTAATAAAATGAATCACGAAAGTACTTTTCACCAATAGAGGCACAAAAACTAAGCAACAAACCATGAAACATAAGCAGCAAATCCATACAATCTCATAACACACTCTGAATAAACATTGCAACCAGTGTGACTGAGTACATTGAAGATTAAGCATACACTTTTGGGGAAATCAGAGTGGCATTGAAGAAGCAATGAACCTAATGTTTATTGCATAAATTACTAAATAATTGATAATATCGAACAAGTAATATAAGTGTGGAATTGTGATTCATCAATACAAACTAACAAAGAGAATGACAAATTTCCTCTGATCCAGTTGAGTGCCATATCTTGTTGAAAATTTGTTTGATTAATAATGAAAGTAACACACAGTCCTGTAGCTCAGTGGTTAGTCACTCGCCTGGCAAGCGAGACACCTGAGTTCAATTCCAGGCAGGGCGAAACCTTGGGCAAGTTTCCTTACTCCACACGCCTAATAATAATCCCTCCAAAAACAAAACAATAATAAATTGGTCATTTTCAATCCACAATTATTTGCTGTGCGCAATTGGCTGCTGCGTTTTGCCCACAAATATATGGTCAATTCACTTTACAATATATTCTGTGTAGCGCTTTGAGACGTCTGAAATATGTGAAAAGCGTTATATCAAATGCAAGTATTATTAGTATTACTTTCGTGTTGCATGGCAAGTGAATTCTGTAAGCATTGGTTCACTTTTTTTGCCATGTCAAGTATGCTTTCCAAATATACACAGAAGCCTTTGAGCTTTCCACTGCATTATGGAGTTTAAATTTGAAACATTTCATTAAGTTTTAATGGTGTTATTTAACACAAGAAGTGTGTTACGGAATCCTGCAATTTAGTCACTGTTTGGTAATTGCACCAATAGGCTCCACACACCCACAGATTCACCTTCTGTAGCTTGGCTCCCTATCTGTCAGCTTTGATTATCCATGTGGTGCCCTACTCGAATCTGCCTACTTCAAAGCAGATTTTGACTGTGGGAAAGAGGAAACCATTTTTCACATTGAAACAGTGTTTTAAATTGAGAATTCCCTCAGGCTGAACCATTGGGCTGAGACTGAAAGGCCTAAATTTGCAACTGAGTAACAATTAAACAAGATGGGTTATTCAGCGAAGAGGATTCAGAGGAGACTTCATAGAGATGTTCAAAATTTTAAATGGGATTCAAATACTTTATGCTCTATTTGATAAATGTCCACGGGCAACATAAGCAATATTTTTGAGCTTCCCTTCCAGAAACATAACATAGCATTTGCGGGTTATGGAGAGAACAGATGGGCCAGATGTAATAATAACAATAATAATAACAATGCTTGCATTTGATATAGCCACTTATCACAAAATAAACTGTAAAGTGAATTGACTGTATAATGCGTGGGGCCCAAACGCGGCAGCCAATTGCGCACAGCAGTGTCCCACAGTCATCGATTGAGTAACCAAATTATTATTATTTATTTTTGAAGCGATTATTACCCCTGGAAAAGTGATCAGTAATTTGACTAACAACCAGCTTCCTATTTACTGCTAGGTAAACAGAGGAGTGTGGAGTAAGGAAACTTGCCCAATGTTTCGCCCTGCCCTGGAATCGAACTCAGGTCCTCTTACTTGTGAGGCGAGTGCTCCATTCACTGAGCTACAGGACTCCACAAAATGGAGGGAGGGGCTGGATGAAAACAGTTGGACCACCTAGATTCAGATCAATATTCTAGGTTGCATCAAGACAGAACAAGAGGACATAGGTTTACAGTTGTAAATGATGATATCAAAACAGATACCAGGAAGATTTTCTTTTCATAGAGGGTAATCAATGAATCAAACAGGTTGCCAAGAAAGGTGTAGAGGCCAGGACACTAGACTAATTTAAAAAGCAGCTTGATGCAGTGAAGGAGGGGCAGTAGGTTGGGTGTACTGGAGGATGAGATCAGATGGGCCAAAGGGCCCTTTTCACCCAGGAAAATCTTGTGAATGTTTAATAACACATTATTTACCAAAGTAAAGAATTATAAAACATTGTATATTTAGGCGCATAAATCTGTGATAGTCTATACTTTTATTGGATTAAGGTATTTGCATAAAAGCTTTTATGAGAGGGTCTGATAGGTGTGGTGTGTCATCAACTAACTCTTACTGTCATCAGACAGTGTGGGTCAAGGTTATACTTGTAGGTTTTCAAGTGCTGGGCTTTCTGATGCCAGCTCGGCATTTGATGAGAGGCGTGGGGGAAGGGGATGAGAGGTGAAATGAGGGAGAGAAAATTGGGGGAGGGAAATATCAGTCACAGTGTTCCACGCACCTTTCAGTACTGAGTTTTGGAATGGCATTGGCAAAGGCCTGGGAGCAGTTTACCCCATCTCTTTTGACCAGGGAATGATACGGGATACACTGGGATCAAAAGATTAGGAAAAGTTATATGATGTAAGCAAAGTGAGGTTTTGCCATAGCTCTCATTACAGACATATCAGTTAGAGAAGGCAATAAGTGGACTTTCTGTTCCATTCAAATCTTAATAGTACAGGAGTGGCCACTCTCTGACCAGTTGTGACAATCATGTGATGATATCTCAACAGTTCAGGAGTTGTAATCAGGATTTTCTGGCATCCAAGCCACAAATTCCCAATAACACCAAGCCTTTGAACTGCTGTTGACAACTATAAAGCACACTGGCAGTAAATGTATCCACAACACTATGTGGCGCATTACAATTCAAAACCACTTCAAATTGGGAACAAATGTGAATTTACAGCTTTTGTGTCAATGAGATCAATTAAAACTCCTTGGATGAAATCGTAACTGATTTCTGCACACAGAAGTGTCCAACACATTTTAATATTACTTTCATACTGGCATTATTATATTAAGCATTTTGCTAACATCTACAGAAACTTTGATGCCCCTGACATTATTCATGGATAAGATTGTTGGCCAGCTGAATTTGACTCTAAACAATAGAGTGTCAACTATTTCATCCCAGCCTGTCACAACATTCAGTTGCGGACTATAACAATAAAAGCTTTTTTCTTGGTTTTTTTGGAAGGGTGGGGGGGGCAGAAAGAGTGTCAGGTGGCTGCACTTTTAAAAGTAATTCTCCAACATTGACCTAAGAGCTAAAATGGATTAGGGTCAAATGCATGGATTTGAAGAAGCAAAAATGGGCTTTCTATAAACCAGCTTCCTGAAAAAATTAGTCCATTTTATTTCAAATTAACTGTGCTTTTAGCCTTCTTAATGTTACTATCACACTCCATCCTGGCTCTGTGAACTGCAACAAGATATATTTTCACCTGTTAACATAAATTGTACTTTACAAAAGTGGTTATAATGAATTTGATGTAAAAGTGTTCTAAAGACTTTGATAAAGAATGGGATACAATGGACTCTTTTGGATTGATGACACTCTCTAAATACCTTTAAAATATGCTTGGCTTGTCATTTTAGTGATGTGGTGCGTAAATGCTCCAGTAGGCCTTCCAAGGTTAATGCCTGTCCTTGTGGTTGCCGTGGAATCTGTTGTCAGAATACTATTCATCTGGCTTTGCTATAAAAGTAGCTGAAATTGCTTAGGTGTTACTAGCTGCTACTTGTACCAGTTCATTTATCAAACTTAAATGAACAATACTGATGAACCTAACAAGGAAATGACCACAATGTAGGACATCGTGCAGGTTTAAAGGCTGGATACCTCAAATTGTAAAGGCATTTACTAAACCAACTCGCAATGCAGTAAATTAATGTTGTCAATGCTGGATGTGCAAGAGGGTATAGAGAAGATCACTGGACTGTTCTGGTGACTATGCTATTAGGCCAGACCTATTTATCACTTAATAAAGTGATTCTTCCCAATTTTATTAGTACAAGTTTGGCGCTAAATATAAATTCAATTACTGTTTAGCAAACAGGAAAGAACTATATTGTATAATTTAAATCCAGTTTGTTGCATGTGATTCCTTGCTTGATCTTGGGCGTTTGTTGTGGATATTAGAGCACATTATTATAGGCTTTCCTGACAAAATATGTGATACTCTTTGTCTAGGAGCTTCCCGCTCTGGTATTTGGCTATGAATTGGTGGTTAGTTCTCAAACTGAAGCCAACCCATGATTGATAAGTGATTGGGACAAGCTTCAGTTTGAGAGTTAACCACTATTTTTCAGCTAAGTTTGTGGCATGTTCTTAAGCAAAGCATATCACAACCCTTGGTTTCTTGTTCTATGCTAACGTTTCCTTTAAGCCTCACATCCTCAGCTTTTCTCACCTCCAAAACATTGCCCACCTATGACACCACTTCTTCCCTTGAGCTGCTGAGACCCTAATTCATTCATTCATTACATCAAGGCTAGTGCTCTGCTTGCCTTTTCTCTTCACAAGTTGCATATTATCCAGAATTCTACAGCTCGTGTTCTTTCCCGCACTAGGCTTTGAGAGCCAATAAATCCCGATCTTTGTCTGGCTCCACTGGCTCTCTATCCCCCAAGAGTCCCTCCATTCTGGAATCCCATCGACTTCCCCTTCCCCTGCCTCCTTCATGGTCCAACTGAAGACCTTCCTCTGTGACCGCACTTTCAGCCATCTTTCACCCCTTCACCCCTGGGGCCCATTGATTCCCACCCCCCAGTTTAGGTGTAAACCCTCTACCGTCCAGCAACTTGGGACATCCTCCCGAGGTGAAAGGCCCTATATAAATGTAAATTTGGATTTTATTATAAAGAGATTTTATTGGAAGGGATCTTGGAAGTGAATTATTCTTTTAAACTAATTTATAAATATGTTAGCTGCATGACAGTTAGAGTATGCAGAAGATAATGAGAGGTCTCAAAGACGCGATAAGGCGCTATATAACATGCAGATTTATTATGATTATTATTATAATAGGTGCCACAACTATACAAGCAGGAGTATTTCAATGCATGGAGCTCATCAGATCGGAAGAAACAAAAATTAAAAAGGGAACTATCCTTTGACTATATGTAATGTGGGGTCAGAGCCCTAAGCCCTAAGGGAAGAAAGGACTCATTGATCACCCTCTTTGCTGAGGTTCCTGTGGATAAAAAGAGGAGGTTACACAGTGATGTATTGCTGGGCAGCTATTACACATCTCCAAACTGCCAAAGCATTGTCAAGACCTCAATGTAGGTTGTTACTCTACATTCAAAGCAATGGTGATGCTTGCCCCATCTACAAAACTAGGCAAGGCAAGTGATCAGGCAAGGGTAAGCTTTGAATAGATGGAGGAGAAACATCTGCAGAACAAGTTGACTAGATATCAAAGCACAGACAAGGAAAGCATGCTTCAATGCAAGCCCATTTGATCAGCTTTCTACAGTCTTCCCATGACAGTACCATGCTATTTTTTAAATAAGTCCAGGAACTTGACTTTAACCACCCTTCCTAGTACATTCACAAGCGAGAGGATCCGGTTCGATTCCCGAGCAGAATAAAACCGTAGGCAAGTTTCCTTACTCCACAGGCTTCTGTTTACCGAGCAGTAAGTAGGAACCTGTCGGTTGTTAGTCGATTGATGGATCGTTTTCCTTGAGTAATAATCCTCAAAAATGAAAATGTGCTCACTCAATCCAAACTGTTTGTGGGACACTGTTGTGTGCAATTGGTGGCTTGTTTCTCCCACAAAATGCACAGTCAATCCGCTGCTTTATTCCATTCATAAGTATTTTGGGGTTTACTTTATCCCATTAAACATTTTGTATGCTCTATAAGGTCCCTTTGAGATGCCTTGTCAATATCCCTTTGCTACCCAAGGATAAACTAATCGCTTTGTACAAGCTGTTATAAAATATAAGCATTGTACATTTAGTTGCTCATTAAATAAACATAAAATGCATTAAACAATTAACCAGCTTTAGTCAGCAAGTTTAAAAAGGGGAATCAATTAACACTTACTTCAAACCTTTCATTTCCCTTCATGTAGCTAAGGAGAAAAGTAAAAATGACCAATGAACAATTACCAATAATTTAAATTCAAGTAGAAGCAAGAACATTTTTAATAGAACCGAGTACAGTTTCTGTAATTTCTAACAAATTAAATGTGATATGTAAAGGTTCTTCACTACATTAGGAAAAGGCAGAGGAGGCAGTACCATTGTGCTGTTACTTGCAAATAATGTTGCTAAATTCTCACAGTGCCAGTAGTCAAATTGTGTCATTAGATCATGAGGTCACAAGAAGTTCAGATGAAGAAGGCTTTTCAGCCCTTTGAATATCATACTTCCAGAATATCCACCCTACCCTCCTCCCATTATGGCATCTATTAAATGTTGCTCCAGAAGTGGATTAGATTAAAAGGTCTTAAATGAGTCCAGATTCCTTGCCTCAACCCCCCTTCCTGTCATTAATTACCTATTTTGATTTGATCTATATCATGACAGGGGTAGTGTTGGTATTTAACAACAACAAAATTACATTTGTAAAGCACCTTTCACGTCGGGAGGACGTCCCAAGGTACTGGACAGACAGAGTTATGGACCTGAGCTGTGGGTAGGAGTGGGGGAGGGTGGAGGGCAGAGGGGGAAGCAGGGAGATCAAAAGCGCAGTCGAAGAGGAGGGTCTTAAGATGATTCTTCACGTTGGCAAGAGAGGGGGCGAGGCGGAGGGACTGCTAGATAGCGTTCCAGAGGGTGGGGCAAAGTGGCGGAAGGCTCACACGCCAATAGTGGAGTGAGCAAGGCGGGGGACGTGAAGCAGGCCGGAGCCCACTGAGCAGATTGTAACAGGATCGTAGGGGTTATGAAGTCTCAGAGGTAGGGGGGAGCAAGACTGTGGAGGGCTTTGAAGGTGAGGACCAGGATCTTGAACTGTATCCTCTGTGTGATGGGAAGCCAGTGGAGTTGGGAGAGGATGGGGGTGATAGGGTCGCTGAGCCTAGTGCGGGAGAGGACACGGCTGCAGAGTTCTGGATGATCTGCAGCCTGTGGAGGGAGGAGTTGGGGAGGCCGACAAGCAATGAGTTTTGCATAGTCGAGCCTCGATATAATGAAAGCATGTATGAGTGTTTCGGCGGCCTGCGGTGTGAGACAGTGGTGGAGTTGGGGGAAGGCAGAGTGGGTCATGGCGCAGATGTGGGGTAGAAAGGATAGTTAACGTGGAGAATTTGATCTACACACATGTGTGTGATTTACCCAATGCTTCTACACACTTCCAGTAATCTTTCATTCTGTTGGGCTTGATATCTCCCATTACAGCTTTGAAATAAGGCTTAAGAACAACAACAACAAGAAATTGCATTTATATAGCACCCTTCACTCAGGGTAGTTTCCCAGAGCACTTCACAGTGGCGGAATCTGACAGAATAAACAACACCAGGTAATAATTTGCCAAAGTCTATTTAAATTCTTCATATTTTTGTTTTCCTCCTACATTTCCCCTTCTTAGGCCTCTCACCATTATACATCGCTCTCTACTCTGAGCCACAACTGGTACACAATGAGATCCAGGCAAGGTGAGATGGGTAATTTCCTACCCTTCATTCAAACGTTCCTGTCTAACAGCCCAACTTAAAAAAACAGCCAGTTCAGCTTAAGTGAGCTTGAGTGCCAAGCAGTACTGGGATTCAAACTCGTGACCTTCTGCTTACCAGTGAAGCAATCAACCAGTGCAGCTATTGGGCTGCTTTCCAGGCATCCTTCACTTGTAGCAAGCATGTTATATAACGTAAGAATAATAATATCCAGCTTGGTGCCAAGACTGCATCCTCTAAGAAAACGTGCAAGGACTGGAAATGACGTTACAGATGCATGTGCGTTCATGCATTCACGAATGCATGCACACATGTATATACACACACACCCTCGTCTTCGTATTGTGCATCAATACAATGGGATATACCAGTTTGGATTTCACAGAAAACAAGTTACAGACAAATAAAGTTGATCTGTACAATGCTATTTTACTTAAAGGCAAGTTGCTTAAGAGCAGTTTCCTCTATGGATGATTGCACCATATGGAGTGGCACTAAGCCATTTCTATATTCAATTAAGTTAACCAATTTTAGCTGGGATTATGCTGGGTCTTTACTGCTGACTTTAGCATCCACAACACAGGCTAGTGAGGGTGAAAATCAGCTCCAAATCACTAGGTTGAACAGGATTGAGCATGACTGCAATAGCCCCCATGGTTAATAAAAGCATCAGTTACCAGTAGTTACTGTTCCTATGTTGGTATAACTAAGTTTAGGCTGTTTAGCACCTTGGGACCTTCTCGCAACATGAAAGGTACTAGACAAATATAATTCTGTTGCTGTTTGAAACATCTCTAACATGAATGAAGGGCTTTTTCATACTGTCTGTTACGACTGATTTATATCATCTTGACTCCTCATGCAAGTTCCAGTGAAACACTTTTATAAGCAACTTCTCTAGTCCTTATGTTATAATTTTAACCTAACCCACTTCTGTAGCACCATTTAGTAGATCTCTGGACGGTCTACACATGCTCTATTGCTATGTGTGCATTCAATGTTCTAAATCAGATGATCAGATGTTAACATTTGACAGGAATATTTTCAATTAGATTCTCCAACCAAATCTGACTAATACTGAGTTGAAAACCTCCTAGTCTTTGAATTAACAGATGTGGAGTCCTGTAGCTCAGTGGTTAGAGCACTCGCTTTGCAAGTGAGAGACCTGAGTTCAATTCCAGGCAGGGCGAAACCTTGGGCAAGTTTCCTTACTCCACACGCCTAATAATAATCCCTCCAAAAAACCAAAAAAAAACAATAATTAAATTGGTCATTTTCAATCTACGACTGTTTGTGGGACATTGCTGTGCGCAATTGGCTGCCGCGTTCGCCCACAAATATACAGTCAATTCACTTTACAGTGTGTTCTGTGAAGCGCTTTGGGACGTCCTCCTGACGTGAAAAGCGCTATATCAAATGCAAGGATTATTATTATTATATGCTTCATTGAGTATCCAAAAACTCTGCAATGACTTGGTGAAAACCCAGGATGAGACCACCCCTGGATTTAGAGCACATTCAGTTTCTGTTTTGTTTCTAATGGTGAGGGGATTTTTTTCAGGTTTGCAATTTGAAAAACTGAAATAAATACACCCTGCAGAAATGCCCAAAACACCATTTGGCATTGCATGCCTAATAACCGCAGGACAATATCAAATTTACAACAAATGGCACCAGTTCCAGCTACAGTCTGTCATTATTGGACCCAGGTGTTTTGATAACATCTTTTTGCCCAATAGAATTTATCACACTCCAGTGACACAGTAATGTAAGATTGTGACAGAAACTCATTTCCCTGTTCCAACTATAGTTGGATGGTTTCCATATTCAGCCACCTTTCAGTGGCGGTACCCACCATAGGTGAAGTTGTATGGAAGTGAAATCATGAAAGAAGTCTTTGTTTCCATGTGTGTACTTGCTGATGGTAAATTTTACTGTTCTAATTTCGTGACAATGAACTAAATACATTATTCTTCCACTCTGTGGCTCGCTCATGAACGAAGGAGGGAAGAACGTTCTGTAAATTGAAAACTTCTTCTACTCAGCAATACAATACAATTTACATTTATATAGCACCTTTTTACATTGGGAAGAAATCTCAAAGCACTTTACACAGCTCGGTACTTGAGCCGGGGGTTGAGAGCCACGTGTGTGTGTGTGTGTGTGTGTGGCGGGGGGTGTGGGTAATGAAAAGATAACTCAAAGAGGGAAGTCTTGAGGCAGGCTTTGAAAGTGGAGAAGGAGGGCGAAAGTCAAAGGGACTCCAAGATGGAGTTCCAGAGAGCAGGAGTAGAATGGCTAAAAGCTCGCTTGTTAAAGATGAAGTAGATAGGGAGGGGGACATGAAGCAGGCCGGAGTTCTTTGAGTGAATGGAGCCAGGTCAGTATGGATGTAGGGGCTAGCAGGAATAGGGTGGGGTGAGGCCAAGCAGGGATTTGAATGTGGAAAGAGTGATGTGGAGAAAGGATGGGGGAATACAAAGAGGATTTTTGAAAATGTTGCTCAGTTTATGTAATAATTTTTATTGAAATTAAGTTTAAGCAAAGTATTATATTTATTCTAGTTATGAAGAACTTTGTAATCCACTATGGCTTTATCCCCCATGAATTCTAAGGTTTTCCTTGCTTATCTGGGCATGGCATTGTTCCTTAATGGACACCCTCTATTTAGTCATTGTGTTAGATGGTCCAGTGTTGAATAAGTGTCAGTACTGATGTTAATTTGCATATTGCTGCTTCCATTATCACACCTCACCTTTCTTGAAAGCAATAAAGAAGACAATGGTATCTTGCAATTACACACAAAAAGTATGTTTGCAAATTGAACACTGATTATTCAGTCAATTAAACTCAGTAATAAAATGAGACCAGTGGAACAGTGGGTAGGCCACAAGGATGAGATTATGTTCAGAATATGGGAAAATGAGATTATCCTACTCATGGAAGAGAGAGCGAGTTTGCTCTATTTGTTTGGTGGAGGTGGGAGAATTCCACAAATTGAAGAGAGAACTTTTTTCAGATTGAGTTTGGCCAGGTTCCTTCCTTCTCACTGCGGTGTTTCAAATGGTGTCAACCACTCCTTAAAGGCAACGTTTCATATATCAGAACAAGTTTAACTGTCGGGATCAATGACTGAGCAGCACATGTCGATCAATGTTAGCAGGGTTGAAGAAAGATCAACATTGTTAGTGAAACATCTCATCCTAAGGTTTCTATGAAAGTCACTTGAGAGTTCGCCTAAAGCGCTTTGCTTCAAAATAATTCCACATACTATCTATCTGGAATGCAGACTGGGTCTCCACAACTCTACAATTTATCTGATTCATTTGATCCATCCTTTGATAGGTGAGGGATGTTCTCCTAGCAATCCCTTCTCAGTAGTCGGTTCATTCCCAACCTACCCCCACTTGATTTATTAATCTCCAAACTTCCCTCTAGCTGCCTCAATCTATCACCATTTTAGTTTGATGTCCTGCAATAGTACTTTTGGAGTTCTATTGGAACTTTTAATATTTTAAAGCTATATGTGGCATTTGGGAGTGAGTGTCCACAGCACGAAAACAGCCCTGTCCAAGGTGACAAATGACATTCTGTCCAACTGTGACCAGAGCTCCCTCTATTTCCTCATCCTCCTCGACCTCTCTGCTGCCTTTGACACTGTGGACCATTCTTTTCTCCTCCACCGCCTCTCCTCTCACCTCAACCTTCAAGGTTCTCCCTTGGAATGGTTTAGATTCTATCTCTCACACTGGCTCCACTTTGTCTCCACAAACAGCTTCTCCTTCAGCCCCCGCACCATCTTGTGTGGTGTTCCTCAGGGCTCTGTCCTCAGTCCTCTCCTCTTCAACCTGTGCATGCTCTTGATGACATAAGAACATAAGAAATGTTGGACGAAAAGGGACCAAGGTCCATCTAGTTCGCCTTCCACCTCCCTGGTGGTTGCATGTACATATATCGCAACTATCTATGTACTATATCTATAATGTTATTCCCTAAAAGAAAACTATCTAATCTGTGTTTGAAAAATGAACACTTCCTGCTTCAACCGTTTCCCTAGGGAGGCTGTTTCACAGGTTCACTATTCGCTCACTGAAATAGTGTTTGCGTAGATTTGTTCTGAATTTCCCCTACTTCAATCACAAGCCGTGTCCTCTGGTTTTATTATTCTGGACAAGTTGAAACAGCCTGTCATGATGTATATTGTCTTGCCCCTTTAGAATCTTAAAGACAGTAATCATGTCGCCTTTCAATCTTCTCTTTTCCATCGTGAACATGCCCAATTTATTTAGTCGCTCCTCATAGTCCAGTCCATCCATTCCCTCAATCATTTTGGTTGCTCTCCTCTGTATTTTCTAGATTTTTCCAATATCATTTTTGTACTGCAGCGACCAGAACTGTGCAAAGGACTCTAAGTATGGTCTCACCAATGATTTATACAGTGGCAGGATTACCCCAATATTTCGGCTTGCTATTGATCTTTTGATACATCCCAACATCTGGTTTACTCAATGACACAGAACATTGCGTCATTGAACAGAACATTATGTGTCACAGAACATTATGTGGAGTCCTGTAGCTCAGTGGTTAGAGCACTCGCCTCGCAAGCAAGACACCAATTTCAGGCAGGGTGAAACCTTCAACAAGTTTCCTTACTCCACACGCCTAATAATAATCCCTCCAAAACAATAATAAATTGGTAATTTTCAATCCACGACTGTTTGTGGGAAACTGCTGTTTGCAATTGCCTGCCACGTTTCACCCACAAATATACGGTCAATTCACTTTACAGCATATTCTGTGAAGCACTTTGAGACGTCTAGAAGAGGTGAAAAGCGCTATATCAAATGCAAGGATTATTATTATTGTTGGTGGGAGAACTCCAATTTATTCATTTTCCATTCATATTATTTTCCTTCCGTTCAAATAATAGTCCCTTCCAGGATTTTTTGGCCCCATGTGAAGTACTTTACTCCATATTGAATTTCATCTGCCACCGATCTGCCCAATTCCAAGTATGTTCAAATCTGCATCATCTTCAGACATTGGGTGAACTTCCACATGTATGTGGATGACACCCAACTCTTATCTCTTTGCCTCCACCCTCGACTCCAGTACCACTGATGTCCTTTCTGACAGACTGCCTGTCAGACATCAAGTCCTGGATGAGAGCCAACTTTCTACAGTTGAACGTCAGAAAGACCGAGGCTCTCCTGATTGGCTCACGCCAGCGGCTCAGCACCGCCGGCACTGGCAACATCAGCATCCACAGATGCACACTCTACCTCACGAAGTCAGTCAGGAAACTAGGCATCTTGTTTGACCCTTAACTGTCCTTTCTGTCCCACATCCATGCCATGACACGCTCTGCCTTCCTCCACCTCCACAATATTGCCCGATTCTGCCACTGCCTCACCCCTCAGGCCGCCAAAACCCTCATATATGCCTTTATTACATCCAGGCTCAACTATGTCAATGCCCTGCTTGTCGCCCTTTCCAACTCTTCCCTCCACAAGCTGCAGATCATCCAGAACTCTGCAGCTCGTATCTTCTCCCGGACCAGGCTCCATGACCGCATCACACCCACCCTCATCTGGCTTCACTGGCTCCCCATCTCTCAGAGGATCTAGTTCAAAATTCTTGTCCTCGCCTTCAAGGCCCTCCATGGCCTTGCCCCCTCTTACCTCTCTGACATGCTAACCTCTTATCAATCTGTCTACTCCCTCCGCCCAGCGGGCTCCATGTCTTCCGTCCCACCATTGGCTGTTGGGCATTCAACATCACTGCCGCCACCCTATGGAACTCCATCCCACATTCCTTTCGCCTTACTTCCTCCCTTGCCTCCTTCAAGGCACACTTCAAGACCTTCCTTTTTGACTGTACCTTAGGCTATCTTCTCTGCCCTCCACTCTCTCTGATCCCAACCCACCGCCCCCCCACCCACCACTGGGTTCTTAATCCCCGACTGTTGAGCAACTTGGGACGTCCTCCTGATGTGAAAGGCGCTTTACAAATGTAATTTTGTATTGTATTTAGTTATTAAAGAATAATTCAGTAGATTGAATCTATATTGCATTACAGGGATGTATCTTCTTTGGAGATTCTAAACAAATGTCTCCTGGAGGATTGGAATTTAAACATTAATTCACTAAAATTGCAAAATATTGACCCCGCAATAGCTTGAATCCTTCTCTTTATTTGACTAAAGAGGACTGTTTCAGTAAAGTGTTCTTCTCTTGTGCTGTTTTTTTTCCAGAACTCTTCAGCAACGTCATTTATTCAGGGTTTTGAATGTTGTTTGGTCAATAATGAATATGCAGAGGTATAAAATAATTGAAAATGCCCTTCAATTTGTTACAGCAATCACAGATAATTAAAGAAATGGAGATTAATGGATAACTGGAAGTGATTAGAAGGTATTAATTTCATCCAGAAGTTTTTACAATATCATAAACATAGATGAATTCACAGCTTTATAGTCATTCTCACAATATCGACAACTTCAAATTCTGCGAATTTCTATCCAAGAGTTTTTATTCTTTATTGTCGGTCAATCTCATAGAGATTGATGGCCAGCATGCTTCATATCATAATCACTAGCAAATTGTCGATGGAATGAAACAGGCAATTACATCTAGGGTTACAATAAAGAAATAAGAAAGGATTTCTATTGATGTGACATAACTGCCTGAACTCCTTGCTTTGTCAATGGATAAATGGGACATAAGCCAAAACTGAACACATCATCTGGCATGGATAGCAGGAGTCCAGACTGAGGGGTGTTTTTACATCATGTGTTCTCCTGTTACTGGGAGTCTCAGAACTATTAGTAAATTGCAAGGTGATTTTGGTGCAATTATGTCTTCTTTTTATTTGCTACATGACCATCTTCATAAGCAACTTAATTTCCTCCAACCTTGGCATCACTGATAAGGCACAAGTCAAGACAACCAGATGGATGGTACATGGTAAAACATCCACATCCCATAGGTAAACTGTCTATTCCACTATGGCAGGTTGATTTGAGTGACGTACACCACTGGGACTGATGAAGCGCGGTTTATTGCTTTGGAGCAAAACCATCCTGAGGGAGTTTCATTTTCAGCAAAACATGCCACTAGAGAGCATCTCCTAGGGGTGGAGTAATTTAGATTTTGTTAAAATTTAGGGTTACTTCATTGTAAATCATTCAAGACTGAATCTTCATTCAATTTACTTTAAGGATCTTCAAAAGTTGAACATAGTCGCAATTATTTGTGACTTCCAAAGTGGCTGCAAAATAGGCCCTGGATCCCCATCCTTTAGGTTTGAAAGGTTTAGATGGGAGATTGCAGCATTTCAGTTTCAGGGCAACCTAGATCTATGATCAACCCACTTGTAACTGCAATAATCTACCCTGTACACTGTTATTTGGGTCTATCCTATGTGATTTTGATCAGATGTAGGAGGAGCGTGAAGGTAATCTTTGTGTAGAAGTGATCCAAGTGCCATTATAAAATGTTAATTCACACTGTGCAGTAAATTGTTCAATAAATGGGGATTCCACAATGAACAACGCTCATTTAGTGAACAATTTACTGGGCAGACTGATTAAATATGTAAATGTATTACCCCATTGAGCCATAGGATCATTATACTTGCTGTGAAATGTAATTGTGTATTTAACTAGAGATTGTATAAATGTCTAAATATTAGTAAGATCCATGATTATTTTAATTTATTTTTCTTGTCCCAAATGGATAACTTTCCGTCCTTGCTGAATCAAGTACCTGTCTAACTAACTTCCTTTGAACACGTCACAAGGCACCAATTACCGAGCTAGTGACACTTTATTCTGTATATTAATAAATGTAAGATACATTTAGCTCATAGCTTCTTTGTCTTCTAAGCACCTTCCCTGATGTTTCTAATCCAATTTCACACAAAATAACACTTTGCAGCCAACACTGATCCCTCTTATTTTAAAAACTCCAATGAATTTCCCCCATCTTTTCTCTCTCAGGTATCATAATTATTGTTGTGGAAAGTAACCACAATTAATTTTAGCCAGAGATCATCTTTCTTGCAACTCCCTGAATCTTTTACTATCTCCCAATCTTCGCAAGAAAACAACAGAACCAATGCCTCACATATGGTCTCATTACTGTTTTATAGGGTCTCATTCTTGCTTGTGAATAGTTGCTGTTATTGCAAATTCTTCATGGCATTCTGAGCCTCTACAGATGTATTTAGTTTCATTGCATACATCAGTGCATTATTTTTTTACAAGAAATTTCAGTGGAACTGTTAGATACACAGTCTTTGACATTTTGTACTAATACATCCAACCCTCGAAAGAGTGAGTGAGAAATCGATATTACAGTTATGAATTAGTAATTATTCCAGGATTGTAGACTCAGTAGATGTGTCTCCTTGTGGCTCACCAAGCCAGTCAGGAACCTAGGTATCTTGTTTGACCCTCAACTGTCTTTTCTTCCCCACATCCAAGCCATGACCCGCTCTGCCTTCCCTCACCTCCGTAACATCACCCAACTCCGCCACTACCTCACCCCTCAGGCCGCTGAAACTCTTGTTCATGCCTTCATCACCTCCAGGCTCGACTATGCAAATGGCCTGCTTGTCGGCCTTCCCAACTCCTCCTTCCACAGGCTGCAGATAATCCAGAACTCTGCAGCCCGTGTCCTCTCCCGCACCAAACTCCGTGACCCCATCTTCCCCATTCTCACCCGACTCCATTGGCTCAGAGGATCCAGTTCAAGATCCTGGTCCTCACCTACAAAGCCCTCCATGGCCTCGCCCCACCCTACCTCTGTGACCTCCTAACCCCCTACCAACCCGTCTTTTCCCTCCGCTCCACCAGCTCCGGCCTGCTCCACGACCCCCGACCCACCTGCCCCACCAATGGCGGGAAAGGCTTTACCCACTCTGCCCACAACCTCTGGAATTCCATCCCCCAGTCACTCCACCTCACCCCCTCCTTGGCCTCCTTCAAGTCCCACCTCAAGATCCTCCTCTTCGACCATGCCATCGGCCAACCCCCTTCCCCTCCCTTCTCCCCCACTGACCCCAGCTCGGGTCTGAAATGTTGTACACTGTCCAGCACCTTGGGGCATCCTCGCGGCATGAAAGGCGCTATACAAATGTAATCTTGTTGTTGTGGCTACAAATAGTGAAAAGGAGAATGTAGCCTTATATCCCAATTATGGACTATTGTGAAATGCTTTGAGATGTCCTCCCAATGTGAAAGTTGCTGCATGAATATAATTTGTTATTATTGTACTAACAGATGTCAAATTAACACAGAAGACAACTCCCATTTCCCACAATAACTTGCACAGTTTTTCAAAGGCCCAAACATAATTTTCTGCTTCCAGTTTTCCTAGCACTGCAAACAATGGCAGCACCAACAGTGAGAGCAGCTACAGCTAAAAACAAGATCACTGTCTCCTTGACTAACTGAGCGCCTCTCAGCGTCCTCACTTCAAACCAGTGGTCTGGTGGACATTGCACGCAGTCACTGTTAAAGCATGTCTCCAGTGTGAGCGGGAATTTGGGAGAACCTTTGAAGCAAAGATACGTTTTACAGGCTGGAAATGTGCTGTATCAATGTGCTCACACCACACATGGGCACTTCTTTATTTCCACATTTTTATGTTTACTATTTTTTTTCACTCTGCAGCTTTTTGTACCTCTGATAAACTGTATGCAGGAAATGGATGTGGAATCACTGTACCTCTGGTACGAGCAGTTAAAACCTGCCTGCTCCATATTCCCCAGCCAATCCGCCCCACCATCTATAAATGAGCTTTCAGCTATTCTATCCCACTCTCTGGATTTCCATCCCGCATGATCTGGCACTACATCAACAACAAATTACATTTGTAATTTTATAAGTATAAATTATTATCCAATGGCACAATTTGAAAAGAGAAGAGAGTTTCTCTCGGTGTCCTGGCCAACAAATGCAAGGGTTATTATTATGTTGTTGATGGTGAAGGGGACTGAGGCTTGGTTACTGTCACTGTAGTTCAGGCGGCTGTGCATCAGAGCTGAAAGGTCCGGGTTTGAGTCCCAATCAGTGGGTGCACTAAGCCCCCGCATCCATTTACTGTCAATAAAATGGATAATCTATCTAAAAATATCCTCTTGGTGTGGGAGGGGGGGTGAAGTTTATCTGGGAATAAACTAGCTCGAGGAACCTGTATGTGGTTAAACTCAAACAGATCTGTGGTAATCCAAGGTGCTGCAGATGATTTATCAATCTGTCAATCTAATCAACAAACACATGTCCTCAATGGTGTGACCCAAAGCCCTAGCTGTACATGTGGCATTCTGCGTGATTACTATTTATTTATTTCAGGAGAGGGACTGAGAGGACTTTGGAATATCTAGTTGGCATATTATTTGGTGCCATTTTCACCCAGAGTATAACACAACGGAAAAACTATAAGCTCGATTTGCAAAGGAGGTATTAATTATACCCCAAATGAGGCTGAGACTACAGTGCTCACCTGTTCCAATTTGCATCTATTCTTAGTTCAGAGAAGCTCAGGGTTGACTGTAAAGGGTAGAAAGATACAGTGGAATAGGAAGATTGTCTGTAGCTTTGGATTATATTACTGGAAGATAGCATCAGAACTGATCATTGCATTGACCCATAGAACACTTTAACTGGGGGAGCTTAGTGTGCTATTTTCACTGGATGACAAGTGGAAAATGTTCATTCTTCAGCACTCTCACTTTGACAAGCAGAGATCCGCATACAGCAAAAAAAGTAGAATTGCAGCTGTAACCCTCTGCAGTTTGAATAGCATGTGGCATCTTTATTAAGACCCAAATGCAGCACTGAATGCATATCAATAGAACTGAAATTACAACAAATATAGCGGCACAGTGCAAGGCCACTTAGGGTTTGCAAGTCAGGCTGTGCAGCCCATGAAAACTGTCAAATAGGTGTGAAATGAGGTGAAATTACTGGGGGGAAATTTCCTCTCAGATTTAAAGTGGAAAACGGAGAAATCATTGCTGACACTCCACTAAGCTGCACTTCTAATTTTAAGTCAAATTCATCTCTGACATGCAGCAGCCTCTGTGCAGGTGGAAGCAAGCAGTTTTCCACTCTTTTTTCTGCCAGTCAAATTATGTCATCAGTGAAGGATCACTGGTTTTTAATGATATGGCAGACTGCGACCTAACTTGTAGGTCCCAAGCAGAACGTTACATGCCACCAATAAACTGCCCATCACCAAATTACAATTGACACCTAACATCACTAAATCTGAAATGTAATTCCTTATGACAGCAGTGGTTATATTGGAAGAAAATAATTTACTTCGAGACCAGGCATTCCAGTGTACACCTGAAACGTTTTGCCCAAGAATGAGTCATGTCAAATTTACTGTAGTTGAAATAGGCATACATATAGATCGACCATAATTTACCCAAATTACACTGGTAATAGATATCATTGCACTGAATATAATTACCTTCTTAGGCTTTTCAGGATATCTACAATTCCAGCTCCCTATTCCAGTTCACAGTGGTTCTGTTTTAATGACTAGTTTATTGTCTGTGACAGTCAAATTATGTTTGTGTCATGTAAAACAGCTATGTGTTATTTAGTGAGGCAGTCAAGTTTGCATCATCTGAAATATGCTATTCCGAGTAATTGTTTTATTCAACTGTATTTTCAGAAGGTAATATCAGCAAAAAGGTGGATTTTTTTCCTTACTGTGGGTTACGTTTGTTATTGCATTTTTAATATAAAACCACACAGAATTCTGAAAAACAAACAGCAAACTAAAGAAAGCTGCGAGCTTGGTTAAACAGATGTTCTGACATTGAATCCTTTATCCAGAAAAATATGTTACTCTCAAAACTGATAGGATTCTTTACAAAACTTAATTATACTTTGGTATTGTATAATTAACCATGAGTCGAATGCTTAAAAGCAGATATTGAAAATAATCAACTTTTATTGCAAGAACAGTATTTTGAGATGCACAGCATTCACATCCGAACTACTGTAATACGAACCTGTAAATTGCTTTGTGAGTCTGGATTCAATCAGCATCAAGTACTGTCTATTCTGGAAGTGTCTGCTTGTCCTCAGTAATTTGTTAAACATCCCTGAGTTATGTTTGATTTATTTAACAGAGGTGTTTTCTTTCTTCAAGTAACCTTTACATTTTTGCTAATAGGTTAATTGCCTCTATACTTAGCTACTGCTGGACTGCAATTTAATATATTATGAGTGACCCCAAGATGTGTACAGAAATTTGAATTTCATTTATTTTTCTGAAATAAAACACAGCATTACTTGCTCACTATACACATTAGCTGCTGACCATTTTGACCTGAAACCCCCTGAACCCTTCTGATTAAGACATGGCAAGACATGGGATTAAAAAGTAATGTAAAATGTTAGTTTGGCACAGTGCTGATTCTCAGAGCGACACTGTAATTAGGTGTGGTTGACTGCACCTTGATAGTTAAGGATTAATGTGACTGGTTTGCAATTCTTCAACAATTGGGCATCATGTTTGATATAGGTACAGAAGTGTTAGATTACAAGACTAATTTTGAGCTCTCCGAGACTTGTGGTTTGCATTTTTGCACTGCAGCCAAAAGTATGACAGATTTCCCATTTTGTAGCAGTGTTGAAGGAATGTGCTGCAAGCTTTCCACTTTACTCATTTTCAAATATTTAAAATTGTGGTTACATGAAATTGCAAAATTTGCCACAGGAAGATAATCACTGAATGAAGACATTTTTGTCCTGCATAACACCATGAGGGTATTTAGAACTCAAAGGGCTCAGCTTGCTTTAGCCTGTAGATTGTCCGCTTACTAATTACAATACCAAGAGTGAACTAGTGACAGTTAATGCATGCACAAGTTCCAGCCTACATATTAGAGGACACTTAATACTGACATGTTCTAATAAGTCTTGCAGATAAGTAGCATTCCCTGTGAGCGTATGAATCAATGAGAAAATTTAAAACTGACCGCAGGGTGTTGCCAAGGTGATGAGAAATTAAATGGAAGTTTTTCTCATATTCGTTGTATATCCATATTCCGTTACTTGTTCTGTAAAATACAAGATGTATTTAATTCTTTAGACTAAATATTATAAGTGATTCAATTCGTCTATGTCTTGTATTTGTGCATAATAATACCTTCATTCCTGCTTTTATTTGCAAGGAGCTTGGAGAGAATCATTATTCTGTTAAAAATATTAATGTATACAGTAAAAAAAACACAGGGAAGTTAATAACAAAAAGTAAATAACTTTGTTTTATCTGCTGTTGTAGAAATAGCTTACAAATGCTTTATTGCAGCTTTTCAACAGAAGCAGTGATGGTTAAAACCGCAGGTCGGTATAGACTGAGCAGGACACCATAGTGGGATGAACATTCTTGGTAATTTGTGCTTAGCAACATTTTGCAAATTAATTATTTTACGTTTAACTGCAAAGATCGATATTTCAACATGAAAATGAAATGATTTTCCTTCTGTCTGTGACAGGGGAAAGGGGAGTTGATGTCTGCTTTCAGATGTTAAAGCGATCACTACAAATAAATATTAGGTTCCGTTTCCCACCATATTTGCTTCATAAACAAATTTCACTGTTTTGACAGATTGAATAAGGGTGTTTGTGGCTGTAAACATTACAGACAAATTCTTTATCAGTATGAGAAAATTGCTTTGCCTTTCTAATTTAGTAAGGAAATTGTTGAGCTAAGATTTATAATACATAAGTACTGTTGGTGACTCGTCCCTGAATTTTATTGGTGTATCAAAGATTGGCATTTAAAGAATCACGCTCTGCCAATCTTTGAGTCAGCCACTCCAAACATGCAGAAGGAGCCACCACCAGTACTTATAAACATATATAACTGTGACAGAGCTAAAAGTGCAAAATCTTTAAGGAGCTGCGCTCTTCAGAATTATGTGGTTTGACTGGCTTGTGAAATGGGACTGCAAAAAATTCATTTCAACTTTGTCTGCAGGCAATTCACCTTTGGCCTACAGATGATATGAGTCTCTTTGCTGATGGGTAAAGTATAATAAGTCAGGTCAGGCGGTCTGTGGATGGCGGAGGCCTATTTATTAGTTGAATGAGGCAGGTGTAGTATTCACCGTGAGATTAGCTCATCTCAGCATGATAATTACCTTACAGGAAGCCCTGAAGGTTACATATCAGATAGCACCAATCCAGCTGAACCACGGAGCCCAGTCCTGAAAATAGAGTCTGTAATATAATCATATTTTCTAACTCAAAGCTGACAAAATACTCTAAGAAATAATCAATGTTCAGGTTTAGACCGCTAATATAGTGTTAAACAGCAATTGTTCTGTCAGCCTTTTGTAACCAGAAATGAATCGAAGCGTTGTAGATAAAAAGATAAAGGCTTCAGCAATTTACACAAAAGATTCTTGCTATTGAACACATCATCCTAACCGGACTCAGGAAAACACTATCATTGTATTATAACATAATGAATATTTTTTTCATGGTACTTCTTTATAACAAACTTTTTTCCTACAAATAATTATATGAGCCTGCAGTTCCCCAGTGTGGCACTGCTTCTTGTATGTTTTGAGTTAAGAATCATTTGACTTTTTTTTGAGAACACCTTGAGTACAATTGTTATTTGTACAAATTGTTCCACATCTTGTTACACTGAATGTTCCATCAAAGTGTGCAGGAGAATCCTGCTAAATCAGCCATCTTGTACAGGTTTAAGAAAGAAACACTGAAATCCACCATCACTTGAACCTGCAGGACACTGTTTAAGTGTGTTTGCAGGGCATCAAAAATCTGGTTATAATTTTCACTCAATCTTCAGAGAATATTGCAAGGTTGATCAATCTTTCACTTTTTGACAGATTAACATTCTTTTATCTAGTGGGCAGTGAAAGGGTCTGTTTTACAGCACAATCTCCAGGAAATTGACTGATCAGAATTCTTTCTGTAAATGTTTTTTGAAAAAAAAATACAATTGCCATTGTCCCAGAAAATACTGCATGGAGCAGTAAAATTGAAAGCATTTCATTTTCTGCCAGTCTTGTTGGCACAAATGTTTGTCTAATTTGTGCGTTATACAGAACTCTTAGCTCTTTAAAATTTGTATTTATATTTTCTATTGCTGAAGCAGCTTTTTGGACATAGCGTTAACAGAATGCATATTCCTGCAGAGAAATGGTTTTGTTCTAACAGATTTGGTTCTGTTGCTGTAACGAAAGCTGGCGAATTAGTGAAGCGATGCCAAAACATGTCTCCTCAACCCATTGCCATGTGTTAGAAGCTCTTTTTCTCATATGAGCTGGCTTTCCTTTTACACTTACTTTGCAACAGTTATGCATAATAAACAAGACAAAGCCCTTTGTGCGACGTTGCCTTTCACTTAAATTTTCCTACAAGGTTGGTCTTGCTTTCTGGGGCCTGCCAGACCTTTTTGGCTTTCAAAATAAAGTAACATCTTCAGGAATTATGTCACATAAACATGTTAATTCTGATTATTGCAGAGCAAAATTTACATTTAGAACCAGTCATTTGTTCTTCATGAACAAAGTTTACGTATAATAATTCACTATTCTTTGCAAAAAGCAAAATCACTGCCTAATTTTAGTGTAAAGTTGCTACAGAAATGCTCAAACATTTTGTTACGTCAATGTGTAGAATTTCTATTGTACCATATATAGAAATAATCCTGTGTAAGCCTGAAAAAAGGATACTTTAACACTCATGGGAGTAACAAGTAAGAACCATTAATGTCAGTTTTATCTACAAAATAAAAACCCAGGTCTTATTTACTTTTTTTCAAGGTCTATTTTTTTGTTGACAATATGAATGGTAAACAAATCAGAGGGGCAGGGAATCTGACCACCAAAAAACAGGTAGATTTAGTAAAAATCGGCACTTATTTTGAAACCTTGAAAATCCTAAGAAAATAAGGCAGCTACAAACAAAACAACTAGTTTATCGATGAGCTCACACTCTCGCACCAACACATATGCACACCATCTGCACAATGAAAAAATCAGACAATTTGCTTTATCAACTAAAGTTCTGGAGAAAATGGTTTTCTATCGATCAACGTTCACCAAAAGAAACGGATAAGTACAGTGTAAATCGATATCAAAATTATTTTAATAGTCGTTAAGAAGGATGCAATTTGGCCAATTTACCTCAATAATAATAACATTTGCAGTTGATATATAGCGCCTTTCACATTGAGTGACAATTCAAAGTGCATTATAGGATACTGTTAAATGTAGTGACTGTGTATTTGCAGATGCAAATTAATGAATTTTGTATCTTCGGTTTAAGACAAGCTACCTTTATCCCATGGATGATTGTTTTTCTAATCAAACGACACCTTCATGTAACGCCTAATAATAATAATCTTTGCATTTGATATAGCGCCTTATCACGTCTTCGAGACGTCTCAATGCGCTTCACAGAATATACTGCAAAGTGAATTGATTGTATAATGTATGACCATCTCGAAAAGTTTCACAGGATTTATTGTGAAGTATAGGGACAAACATGCCCAAAAGAGCCATGAAATGAATGACCAATTTTATCTGGGGAGATTATTAGCAAGGACACTGGGAGAAACTCCCTTCCCTGACCTAAAATGGTCAAGTATCACGTATCATTCATAGTAAATGATTGCAAAGAAACATATATTTTTCCATTTGGAGAGAAAACAAATCATTAAGATTTACAATAAGAAATTTGAAATAAGTATTGTACTTTACGATAATGAGGTCAAAAAGGCAATGGGATTCTTTCAGAGTTGTAAACGGGGGATTGTGCTGTTAACCAGCAGTACGTAATGGATCCCCATATTCCTGTTCTGTGGAGCAGATATTGTGTGAGTGTGTCATGATGCCCTGCTGATCACCAGCTGGATTCCCTGTTGGTGAAGCTGAATTGCCAGTTGTGAATCCGCTACAAATGCTACTATTTTGATCCCCGTTTTCAGACTGAAAGTTGCACATTTGTCAGTAGTTCGGTTCATTTTTGCTTGTCTCTGTAGTTTATTCTTTGGATCTGATGTGGTATTTCATACCAGTGAGAACCAGTAATTTCCCATATTTTAAAGCATTGTCTAATCTAGCAGTTATTACTGATTTCTATCAAGCACGTCCACATAACGTGATTCTTAAATCATGTGAATTAAATTAAACATGGCACAATGAATGCAGATCATTCCTTTACATATGCTCATTGAAGAACCACATCCGATTGACTAGCAAATACAAGTCATAAGCAATGCAGGATCTGTTGTCCTGCTTTCTAACTGCAGTGTCCTTTTACCCTCCACAGTACAGTTTCAGAATGGACACAGAAAATACAATATCTAAATACAATATCCTCTGAATACAAGTTATTTCATTTTAATAGTTTAAGCGATTTAGTCAACGATTTCAAGTCCATAGATGGCAGCAGCATTTCAGACAACTAATAGTTTAGTCAACATCTCAACTAGTGTTATGATCAATAAGGAAGTTTGCAGAGTAAAAAAAACACTGTGTGATTCAGTTTTGAAATGCAATCAAGTTAGGTGGACATGAGGAATTTAACTATATTCTCCCCAATGACCCTTCAACACAGCTTCTCAGCCTAACCAGCAGATAGTGCAGTAACATATCAATACATACTGAAAAATATAACTCAGCCAAAACTCCATTTTTAGTAACTACTTTCTACTATGAAATTACAATAGAGTTAAAGAAATAGAAAATAGGGTGAGGTTTATGTCAATACGAAGTATAGCAAATTTCACCCATGAGCTTACATTACGTTAACACTGCAAACCCAACCAACAGGCATATTGGAACCATATAATGATTACGTATGGCCTTATAGGTGGAAACATTATTGAATGTTTCATTCTTATTTTCAAAATGTTAAAAAGTCAAGGTTATTATTATTCCAATTAAATATGCCGTGTACAGTGCAGACTTTATTAACACAGCGCTGCAAAGCTTCAGGGTCTATTTCCTTACCTGCCCTCTCTCAATGTTTTACAGCCTGAAATAATATTTGCAAACTTCTACCTTGAAATCTCTAACGTATATGTTTTATTCATTGAAAAGAATCAACATCAAGCTGATATAAATGAAAAAAATTGAATTTCTTGAAGCCTGGGAAGTGAGATTATTAGCTATGTGCACTCAGAAAATCAGATTGATAGCTGTAATACAAAACAGGTTTGCAGTGGTAAAACCAGGTATATCAGGGATGGCTACGGTGATTGCCAAAGGATGTAGCCAATCTGAACTTGCCAAAATTTATTGCATTTGATCAAAACTAAGCTTTGCTAAAAGAGATTTAGACTATTCTTATTTTTAAATGCTGCATTTGGTACTTTTCCGACTGGAGTCTTACTGTTACCCCAAGCGAGCCAGTGTGAGTGTACGGAAATCAGCTCTTCTCTATTTCAATAACACGGCCTCAGTTTGTAGTGTGTAAAAGAGCTCGTGACTGGGAGGTTACATCATAATTTGGAGCTTTGCCCTTGGTAGGGACAAGCACTGGGTTTGTTGCTTTGGGAAATTACAATAATGATAATGACCCAACTTTGAAAGATCTTTTCATGCATTTTGACAGATCAGTAGTCAGTGTCTAAGAGTGGATGCAGGGCTTGTTGGATGGATCGATCCCAATAAACTAATGGTAGGGAAATTCACCCACAAGAGTGCTGACCTGTTGAAAGCCATGCAGCAAGGTAATTCTGATAATGTATTCTGCTCTGCACATACATTCATCTGTGTAATGCTCTGGCTAACCAAAATCAACACTGAACATTTTTACTGCTGTGAACAGAAAATCCTGGATCATTCTCATTACTCACCGAAGGCCACAGAGTATCCCAGATCTTTCCGAAATGAAACTCTTGTGCCAGACCTCGACTGATGGAAGGGATTATGACAAGATGCTCTTCTGCCTTTTTCTCACTGGAGCCCCTAATGCAACAGAGAAGGAGCACATTCTTCAGCAGTCACACACTGTACAAAGACAGTGGCAGCTTCCCATGCAAATGACAGACAGTCCAATGAGTTGTCAATTTGCTGAGATTGTAAACAAGCTACTTGGACCCAAGTGCTCGCTTGACTTCCCTCAATAAAGTCATTCCTATGGAATGCATTTCTTCCTGAAATTGCTTAAGAGTCTTACTTCAGCAGTTAGCTGTTGCTGGAACAATTGGAGGGGAATTAAAGGTGGTTTGACTTTCCTCCTTTCCCCATATCCCCTCCCCCATCTTCAAAGAAAGATGTCCCTGCATCTTGCCCATTCCCATGCTTCTTGGCCTGTTTCTACAGCTTAAGGCTCCTGAAGAATATTTGATGGGAGAGGGCCCAACAATCCACAATGATTCTAACATTGCAATTATCAAGAGGGAATGGAATAGTATTAACCAAGCATTTTCTATTAACTTAACCTGTTGTCATGTCTTTTTCTGTTGCAGAATGTGTGGGGTGGTGGGGAATATGATTGTGAACTGCAAAACAGGGCTGAACATACTGTCAACCAGCTCAGAGAAATCGCTGTTATCAGGCGGATTAGGAAATAACTGAAAGCTGGGTCAGCACATCATCATGCAGTTAACAATGAACAACATGGGATCGTTGATCAGTTAAAAATAGCAATTGTTCCAGTACGTCTTTATAAAGATTAAATCCAAATATTTCTGTACTGTATTTAGAATTCGGCATATGCTAAGCATCCTATGCCACAATTAAGCAGTTTTGAACTAGTAACGTATATGCAAACACACAATCACCTCCATACACCACATGGCCAACACTCATACGTACACACGGACAACACATATATACACATACACACAGACCACATCACCTACACACAATATACATGGAAACGTTCATGCACAATATACACATGCTGACCTAACATACGCACACAAAATTTGGAAAGAATCAGAATAAATCATATTTTTTAATATGCAGTTCTTTTTCACTCAGTTTTAGATCAAAATCACATTGAATTCATGGCCTATGAACAGCTGTATAATTGTCAGTTCTATCAGAGTAAAATCCAATGTAGTCCGTGGTGCAGAACAAAACTATATTAGGAGAAAATATCTGTTTGGGAAACTTGGAAACAATGTAGTGAGCAAATAGGATTATTGCGTTACTTGAGCATTCATTTATGAGTGGATAAATAAACATTAGGGATTTAAGGGATAAAAGACTAAGTCAACATTCACTCTGCTCAATCTAAAGCTCTGCTGTGGCACAGAGCATCAGTTTATTACAGTAGATGGGATGAGAATTATAAATGTTAAAATATTTTATCAAGTGACAGCCTCTGCATTGTATGTGTTTCTGTTACAGAGCGCGAGCTGGCTGTGAAATGCGATTTATTGCAGTGAGGTAAGAAGGTATCAGTTCACATTGAAAGGGACTGTCATAAAAAGTGATTTACTGAAAGTGAGGGGCTGGCTGAACCCTCCTTAGACCAAATAGTGGTTATCCGGACTCATTGATAAAATGAACTCAGACAAAGGAAGTGTTTTTCTGTGAACTTCATGGAAAGCTGATGCTGGACTGCCAGCGCTGTTGAGTGCTACTGTGCACTAATACCCTGCCATTGTTTAAGTACTTTTACTGGCAACATTAGTGTACAACCAGGCCTTCCACATGTACGTGTTACAGTGTCATCTCATAAGCAGGAAAAAACTGGCCCAGAAATGAGCAAAAAAAAATCACTCTATAAAATGAACAGTATATATTATAAAGATTAACTGAAGTGATTTCAAGGCCCTAATCCAATCTCACGGTTCAAATGCCACTTATAAACTACTTGAGTTTCACTCTCATGGCTTATGGTGTAATCTGAAACCTTCCATTAAATCATAGCTTTATATTGCGTAGTGCTTGCTATACTGTGGATTTGGCATCCCCTGTCCCACACCCAAAATATAAGACTATTATTATTATTTTACAATTCCTGCACTTCCATTGATTTGCAGAATTTGAGGCATATAAAATGTGAAATGGGATTGAAAAAGCAAACGCAGAACAATGCTTTCATATACGTCAAGTTATCAGGACAAGGAGTCAGAGATTCAACATTTTGAAAGAAAATAGTAGCATAAAGATCAGGCAGAAAATATTTATTTTCAAAAAGATAATTAACAGTTGGAATAGGTTAGTAGAAAGGTTGTTTTAGACACATGACTCACTTAAGAGTCCTGTAGCTCAGTGGTTAGAGCACTCGCTTTGCAAGCGAGAGACCTGAGTTCAATTCCAGGCAGGGCGAAACCTTGGGCAAGTTTCCTTATTCCACACGCCTAATAATAATCCCTCCAAAAAACAATAATAAATTGGTCATTTGTCGCGTTCGCCCACAAATATACAGTCAATTCACTTTACAGTGTGTTCTGTGAAGCGCTTTGGGGCGTCCTCCCGACGTGAAAAGTGCTGTATCAAATACAAGGATTATTATTATTAAGAAACAGCTGTACCGTGAAGGTTGAGGTGAGAGGAGAGGCGGTGGATGAAGATAGAGTGGTCTACAGTGTCGAAGGCAACAGAAAGGTCAAGGAGGATGAGGAGGCAGAGGGAGCCCTGGTCACAGATGGACAGAATGTCATTTGTCACTTTGACCAGGGCTGTTTCAGTGCTGTGGGCGGCACGGAAACCCAATTTGAGGGATTTGGGAAGGGAGTGGCAGGAGAGGAAGGAGAGAAGCTGGGAAGCAACGACTCATTCCAGGGCTTTGGAGAGGAAAGGGAGGTTGGAGATGGGGCAGTAATTTGAGAGCAGGAGTGGGTCCAGGGATTTTTTTTAAGGATAGGAGTGATGACAGCCATTTTTAAAGAGGTGGGAACAGTACCAGTGGACAGGGAGAGGTTTATGATGTCTGTGAGTAGGTGGCCAAGGAGATGGAAGCTGGGAGGTAAGGAAAGGGGTATGGATGAGGCCGAGGGAGCAGGTGGTTCGTTTCATGTGGTCTATAGTGGTGGTAAGAGAGGAGTGGGAGACAGGTTCGAAAGTATGGAGGGAGGGATGGTTAGGGGCCAGGGTGTGAGAGGGAGATGAGGAGAGGGTAGTAGATGGAAGGGCAGAGGCAGCTGAGCGGAAATCTTCGACTGTGGATTCGAAGAAGTCCAGCATCGCCTCGCGGTTGGCATTTGAGGTGAGGATGGGCGAGGTATGAGAGGGTGGGTAGTGGAGCCTGTTGGTGATGGAGAAGAGGAGCCTGGGGTTGTCCTTGTCCATTAAGCTTGATTTAAGCCAGGTGCGTTCAGTGGCACTCACCCATGCTTCAAGGGAGTGGAGGTGGCTGGTATACCATGGTGACTTTCATGAGTAGGAAATGGTTTGGGAAGTGAATGGAGCAAGGGAATCGAGAATGGTGGAGAGGGACCTGTGGAGAAGAGTGACAGAGGAGAATAGGTCATTGCGGAAGGAAGCCCATAGGGGGAGGAGTTCAGATGACTCCAAGGCAGCGGAGAGGGAGGAGGGGGAGATTTTTTTCCAGGGGCGATAGGAGATGGAGGTGGATTGGTTGACGGTGAGAAGAGGGATTGAGGAGTTAAGAAAAGCTAAACTCAACAAGTGCAGTGTAAATGGGAGTAAAGAATACATTACTTTTATGTTCAGTGGTGAGTAGGACTGATAGGATTTAAACCTTGTAAAACTTGTCAATTCCATAATCACTGTTTTGAGAGCACGTTATGAGCTTTATTTTTTCTTTGTGAGATTTGCAGTTAACTGACAATTAGATAGGAACTGGTGGACCTAGTTAACTGACAGCAGGTGGAACCTAATCTGCTTCACTAAAGTAATGTCAGAATTGCTTTCTCACCTAGACTGGTTCAACAAAGACCGCATGACTTCATTGCATCATTGTCTACCTCGTTCAATTGGTAAGCATAATTCAAAATCACCTTACCTCTAATTTAAGGTACATAATACCTCATACACCAGAAGCAAAGACACATATCGTTGTTCCATGGCTTTCGCGATTTCTCGCTTTGCTTGTTGTCAAATTATAGCTTGTGCCTGTAATTATTAGAACACTGTCCCTCTCACGCAGCAACAAAGAAATTTCACGTGTGATATTATTGTGGTAAGGACCATAAGATTTATCCTGCCCTTTGTCAGTAAAGCTATTCATTCCTGCGGTGTCTCAGACTTTTTTCACAGAGGAAAATACTGACTGTTTGATCCCTGGCCTGTTTTTTGTACAGAAAAAAGAAAGCCCATGATTATTGCAATTACTATTTGTTCCCACTTTTTTATCTTGAAGTAGGAGGGTCGCAGGCAGGGCCCAGATCCTATTACAGTCTTTAAGAGGGAACAAGCCACTTGAAAAACGGATTCTCATTCACCTGAATTATTAGCTTTCAGGCAAGTGAATTAGGATAATTATTTTTACTTCCTTTTATTTTACCCTGTGATGTGATAATCATCACTAACACTGATTATTAACAAGAGGCCAAGCTGGCTTAGTAGTCGTGTGTGAAGAAATAGCAATAGTAGATTTTTTTCCCTTTGCATTTATTTTATACATTTAGAATATTATTGCTGCAAGGTTCAGTTACCTGCCCTTGAGCATCTATTGTATGTATGGCTGGATGTGTATGTATGCTTCAAATGTGCTTCATACAATTGCTGAGATTTTACCAATTATGTGTTCTGCATAAGAATCCAGGATCTTGAAGTGCAAAATGTGTCCTGTGAAGTGATAATCATCACTGATGATACTGATTCAATTGACTAAAAGTGTGTGGACTAATTAGCACATTAGTTCAATTTTAAGCTAGTATCGCCTGAAGTGGACTCAAACACTTCCGTCTACAGATGATAACTAAAGCGGGAGATGAAATCTTTTGGGTGAGTTTTCACCAATAATGATCACATCAGATTTTTTATTCCCTTGTTCTATATTCAGAACAAATGGCATTTCTGTATATTTACATTTTATTTTCATCTGATAGAACAGCAATGAAATACTGATCACAAATAATGAATGATCTAGAATTCAAATGTCTCTAAGACAGTATAAGATACTATATTTTAATAAGCAAACAGCATGCACAAAATAGATTCACTGAAAGAATGGAGTCTCCAGTGTTGGGCAAAAAGCAGAAATACCTCATGGAAAGATCAGACAGGCAAAAGGACAGAAAAGTCCCTCTCCATATCAGGTCCATACCATAAGAAAGGATCTTGTCATCAGCTCTTCAGAAGTACAAGTGCAAGATCAGCTCTGAACTGCATGATTAGTCTCCAGACAAACTGGCAGAAGAGAATAAATTGGTTTCTGACATTGAACCCAACCCCACTATCCTCCTCTTGAGTAGGATACAGCCATGCGCTGCACCTCTGCAGATAAGGCAGAGTGACTGAACACCATATCTGTTGCAAATTCCATCATAACCTCACGTCACCAAGGTCGAACAGAGAATCCGAAGCACTCGCCCGCCAGCAAAGATCTGCAAATCGATTGACAATTGGAGAATCATCCCTCAAGTGCTCCCTTGGCTCCATCTGTTTAACTGCTAAATCAAGAAAGTTGATTTTAAAATTGTATGGGGGCTTGGTGAGACCATGTGTTTAGTTTTGATCTCCCTATTTCTGAAAGGATATTCATTTGTTGCAGAAGATGGGTATGAATGTAGATTAATTGCAGAATTTAAGCACCAACAGGGCTATGCGGTTGGTTCCCTAGGACTTTGGTCTCTTAAAGCGAGAAGATATTAGCACAGGAATGTCACTGGAAGAGTTGAGGAGGAGGTTAGAAGAAACCTTTTTGCTCCAAGGGTTATTAGAACATGGAGTGGTTTGATATAAGCAGACAACTCAAGCTGAAGCCACAACCATATTTAAAAGAGAATTGGATAATTATTTCAAGTGGAACAATATCAAGCTACTTAGATGCACACTCCATCTCGTGGAACCTATGCATCTTGTTCAACGCACCATTGTCCTTTGAACCTCACATCTATGCTCTGACCTCAGCTTTTCCCCATCTCCATAACATTGCCTGCCTCTGCCACTAAATCTCCCTTGAGGCTCTAATCCATGCAATCATCATATCCATGCTTGATTACATCAACTCTCTGCTTGCTGGACTACCTGTAAGATGCAGAATATCCAGAACTCTAAAACCTGTGTCTTTTCCTGCACTAGACTCCACAAGTCTATCAATCCCATCCTCACACGGCTACACTTCTCTTTGACCGTGCCTTCAGCTCCCCTCTCGACTCTCTTCCTCGCTCCCTCCCATCCCTCCCCTCACCCTGACAATTTCCCCCCTCCTCGCTCCCTTCCCTCACCCTGACCATTTCCCCCCTGCTCGGGTCATGACCCAACTGTGTAGCGCCTTGGGACGTCCTCCTGACGTGAAAGGCGCTTTATAAATGGAATCTTGTGTTGTTGTTGTTGTACACTGGCTTCCCATCCCCCAGAGGCTCAAGATCAAAATTCTCTTCCTAATCTTTAAATCCCTCCATGGTCTTACCCCACTCTAACTCTGCGACCTCCTCAAACCTACCAGCCCGACCGTTCTGCTCAGTGGGCCCCAGCTTGCTTCATGTCCCCCACCCCACTTACACCCCACCATTGGTGCTTTCAGCGCATCTGCCACCACTCTCTGGAGCTCCATCCTGGAATTCCTTCGGCTTACCCCTTCACACACACCCTTCAAGGTCCATGCTTTCAGGTATCTTTCTCATCCCCTCACTGTTATCAAAGATGAGACTGAATTTAAGTATTTCCGAAACTTGCATTACATCAGATTTCCCCAGCACACACACACACCACACACAGATCATGTCAGCTCTTTCAGGAGAGATGTTGCGAAAATTAAAGAAGAAAAAATACTTTACGTGTACTTGATTTTGCAAATCGACACAAGTTCTGAAAATTGGACCTCCTCGTGTTCACTGTGATGTACTGTGTCTATCTAAGCATTCCACAGAGGCTGCTATCCACTATAAAGAAAGGTGGTTCAGATGGAAGATGCATACTGCCTGGGTGGGCCAAACATTATATTAAAGCTTACATTTTCAAAACTTTTATCTCTCGCAAGTATGTAGTAATCTTTTGTAGTACATCATATTACGTTGGTCTATTGCCAGAATGTGCCAATTGCTGCTCCTGTGGTCCGGTTCCATTTGGAGGAGGGGCAATTGTCTTCCTTCCCAAAACCCTTCCCCGCCCTTGCTCTCCCCAACCCCCAAGTAGCTAAAGCCCTGGATTCATTCTCAGCTTGAATGTTTAGAAACCATCGCTGTTAAATACCTTGCTACACTACTTAAACACCAACAACAGCATTAAGGGGCCTTGCCAACCTTAAACACGCCTTTGTGTTGTGAATATTGTATCCTGCCACAATTCTGTAGTGTAACCCAGGCTCACTTACTACATGGGCTTTTTCATCTTCTCTCTTTTTTAACGTTTACTGAATTGAGTTGAGTCTCTTTTTGTCTTTTGTCTTCACTTCACCCCTGAGTGGCCAAGGCAGCCATTCTTCCAGCGGAGCGTGTTTAAAAGCGACCAGAAAAGAAAACCAAAAGGTGCAGCTTAGGCTCATAATTAGTCTTGATCCTTGGAGTCTAAAATATTTTAACGCCAGGTTTCTGATTGCAGTGGGCAAAGTGGATTTAGGAATGCAGCAAGTAATTAGGTCTGTGCATTGAAGTGTGGAGAGCATTTAAAAGTGAATGGGTGGTTAGTACATTCTTCTCAGGCTGTTTTTTATCTTTTCATGCTCTGCTGTTGTTGGATGTGATGGGTTTATTGCAGTTTTCGCACTTTTGAGGTGGTATTATTTCTTAACTTATTCTTTGCTTCGCTCAAATAGACTTTTTAGTTGGAGGCTTCAAATAGACTGGAGGAAAAAAAGTGTTTTATAGCAATAGCAGGAGGAGTACTTTACTTAAAATCCCACCTTTTCTGTTACGTTCACCCCATCACACACACATACACTCCCCACCCCAAGAGCGATAAGTGACTGGATCATGCCAATGCAACTCTTGAGCTGGCCACTATGAGGCATGCAATAGCAGCATGAGGGTGATTGGTCTGTATTTCCATCCCTCCCCCTGAAGAAGTGCTTCATCTCTGCTCAGTACCTCCCCTTGACTGTCCAGTTGAGAATGGGAGCTCACCATGCTCACCACAATTGCTGGAATCTGCATTTGTCCATTTACTGGGCAGTGAAATTATCTGCTTATTTTATTTTTTTAAATCCTTTTAAGTAAAAACAATAAAAATAATAATAATCCTAGCATTTGATATAAAACCTTATCACATCGTTCAGATGTCTCAAAATGCTTCACAGTATATAGTGTAAAGTGAATTGACTGTATATTTTGTAGGCTAAACTCACCCCCATCCAAAGAATGCAGTTGAAAGGAGAGGAAGTTATTTCCTTCCAGATTCCTGGCTAGGTCTCTCATGAGAAAGATACCAGGAGGTGGATGAGAGAGTCCCACGGTGTCTCGTCTACTGACCTTTCTCCCTCCCATGGTTAAGTGCCTGCTCTCCCATCCAACTCCATTTGAACAGCTGTTGAAGCATCTTTGATGCCCGGCAGTACTGGAGTTTAGATATGCCTGTATGTATCCAGTAGAATCACACTTTTAAGAGCCCCTCTTAAAAATTTGCTGTAAAACCTTATACAAAAATCCTTCCTTAAAAACAAATGCTAACTACTCAACTGGTGGGTGCAAACATGCTCACAGTGGCTCTCATAGTTTTAGTGTCAATTCTCCCGCAGGTCTGAAAAATATATCATTAAATAAGCTGTGGAGGTTTTCTATCAATGTTTCATTACTTGCTGGAAAGTTTGTATGAACTGAAAAGTGGATTTTAGGCTCATTGCTTAATCATTAACAGGTGTTAGGGGAGTTAATTTACTCTATTTCTTAATGGGATTTCTTAATAAGCAATCCGAGTCACACAAATGGGTAACCAGTAGAAGTACATCATGTCAACCCATAGCACTCCCATCTGACAATCTACTCCCTGAGTGGCATTTCTGCAGGAAATCTAACAGAATTCTTATTAAAAAAAATATTGCAAATTAGACCCCAGAACATTAGAATATCTCTAGACAAATGCTGAAAGACAAGAATTGAGAGATGCAGAAAACAAACTGGAATGGTTATGAAGATAGATATTTTTATATTTCCAACCTATCCTTTTTTATGTTATTTTTCCAACTGTTCATGGGATCTCTCCAAATGAGTGGGTGGATTGGCCAACAAAATACACAGTCCCTACACTTTACAGTATAACTTGTGAAACACTTTGAGGCGTCCTTCGAAAGTGAAAGGCGCTATGTCAAATGCAAGGATTATTTAGATGAACTGTTGTGGATTCTGAACCTCTGTTAAAGCTGTCCTGAAACAGTTGCTGGGAGACATAAGAGTAATCTTGGCCACTAATTCACCAGTTTATCCTCAACCCAATCCAATTTATTAGACATTAGGTCAACATTTCCCCTCCAACACTGCCTTGGAAGAGAAATGGCATTTAATAATAATAACGTCTTCTAGACGTCTCAAAGCGCTTCACAGAATAGACTGTAAAGTGAATTGACTGTATATTTGTGGGGTTAAATGTCCCAGTCAATTGCGCACAGCAGCATCCCCACAAACAGCTATGGATTGAAGTGACCAATTTATTATTGCTTTTTTTTTCTTGAGGGATTATTATCAGGCATGTGGAGTAAGGAAACTTGCCCAAGGTTTCACCCTGCCGAAAAACCTTGGGCTTTATCAGAGATAAGCTTACAAGAGCTCCGTGTTATGCTGAACAGAATATTTCACATCCGACTTCCGCAAACTCACAGGAGCAATGTTCACTGCTGCACCACTTGACATGCCATTTCCTGCTCCATCCATCCTGTGGCCTATTTGAGTGTGGTTCCCATTTAGTACACATTAGTTCCAAATTAGAGAACGTGGGCCATGCTCAGTAAGAACTGGGTTGAGTCTGCCCCAAATTTTTTCCTGTAGAACATTTATAGTCTGAAGGATTTGTATTCTATCAGTTTGGGTAGGTCTCAAATGTAGGTCCCAAGGTGACAGCACAGAATCAAACCCAATGTTCTGCTCAGTGCCCCACTTTTAGTCACAGTTTTCATGCTCAGTGACTCTATTTCTATTTATGTGTTTCCTGAAATTACTTACTCATCAACAAACATGAGAGACTTGAGAAGGATTTTTTTTTGAAAGAATCATGGCTTGAGAGGAAAGGAAGAAAAGGCAGTGTACAAATCTCACAACTGCATCAAAACAATAGCGCTGCTCTCAGATTGTGTGATGTTTGCAATTCTCTCTGGTCTAAATCTTTGCATAATACATTTTCCTGTTCTGTACAACTAAAAACAAACCAGTCAGATGGAAGTTTTCTGAACAGATGCGACCTAAAATTCCACCAGATCTTAGCCTTAAAGCCACTGTCTTAAAATTGAAGTTGTGCAGAAATTTGCAAAAGTCTTGAATTCAGCCTTAATTTTGAAGCCAGTTTTCCACACTATTGTAAAATAGCTGCAGAAAAAACAACTTCAAAATTAAGACTGAATTGAAAAAAATCCCAAATTCTGCACAATCTTAAAATGTAAGACAATGGGCTTAAGGCTAAAGCTTTGAGACATTTGGGGCCAAGGATCTGCACAAACTGCAGTCTCTGCATGAAGAGACTTCTTCGCATTGATTTTGCTTCAAAGTTGTTTAATGTGAGTATATGTCTGAGGGAAAATGGCATAATATTGGAGTAAAGTCCTGTTCTTGTCACTTCCTGTTTGTTGGCAGGTGGGTCCTGAGGCAGAGTGTGGATGACAGACTGCAAGTGATTCAATGGGCTTTTTTTTCTTCTCTTAGGTTCTTACTCATAGTCTAGGCTATGTCAATACTCCAATGTAGTATCCAGTGTAGCTGTGGGGGCGGTGGCGGGGGAAGATTTAATTGTCACAGGTACCGTCCTTTGGTTGAGACGTTAAACTGACATCCCGCCTCCATGTCCAGGTGGACATCAAAGATGCCATGCCACTATATGAAAAGAGAAGGGAGTTTCTCCTGGTGTCCTGCCCAACAATCAACCAAATAATAATAATAATCCTTGCACTTGATATTGCGCCTTATCACGTGTTCGAGACGCCTCAAAGTGCTTCACAGAATATACTGTTAAGTGAATTGTATATTTTGTGGGTGAAAATCGGAAACCAATTGCGCACAGCAGTGTCCCACAAACAGTCATGGATTGAAATGACCAGTTTATAATTTTTTTAAGGGATTATTATCCCCGGAAAAGCGATCTGCCAATTAACTAACAACCAGGTTCCTATTTACTTCTAAGTAAACAGAGGCATGTGGAGTAAGGAGACTTGCCCAACATTTCACCCTGGCAGGAATCAAACCCAGGTCTCTCAGTCGTGAGGCGAGTGTTCTAACCGCTGAGCTGCAGGTCTTCACTGTAATAAAATTGGTCACTCACTCCATGGCTATTTGTGGGACATTGCTGTGCATAAATTGATTACCACATTTTCAAATGTAACAACAACAACAACTTGTACTTATAGAGCACCCTCCACTCAGGGTAGTCTCAGAGCGCATAAAAGTGGCGGAGCCTGAATCCAAGCTGGGATGGGGGGGGAGGAGGTGGCCAGTTGAAAAGGAAGGTTTTCAGGCACGACTTGAAAAAGGGGAGAGAGGGGCAAGGCGGAGGGTTTGAGAGAATGTTCCAGTGTTTCGGGGCATAGTGGCTGAATGTGCGACCTCCAATGGTGGAGCAGAAGGGGTGAGGAACAAGCAGGAGGCTGGTGCCAGTCGAGTGGAGGCGCCAGGTGCTGGATTGGGGAGTGAGGATGCCAGAGAGGGAGGGAAGTGCCAGGGAGTGAAGGGATTTGAACACGAGCATGAAGATCTTGAAGTCAATCTGTTCGATGATGGGGAGCCAGTGGAGCCTGGTCAGAACTGATGAGATGTAGGTACGGAATTCGGTCCGGGTAAGTATGCCGGATTGAATGAGTTGCATTTTTTGAATAGTGGAGCTGGGGAGACCGACGAGGAGTACATTTGAGTAATCCAGGCTGGAGGTGACAAACACATGCACGACAGTTCGGCTGCATTTGGGGTAAGGTGCGGTCGGAGACGGGCAAGGTGGCGGAGGTGGATGAAGACAGCCCTGGTTAAGGACTGGATGTGTGGAAGGAAGGGCAACTGGAACTTGAACAAGATACCTAGATGGGACACTGGTTCGGTGAGTCTGAGGGAGAGCCGAGGGAGGTTTAGGAGGTCAAATCCGCAGGAGGGAAGATGTTGATGGAAGCCAAGGAGTATGGCTTCTATCTTGCCCACATTCAGATGCAGGAAGTTTGAAATCATCCTTGATGTCTGCCAGACAAGCTGATGAACATTGGCAGGCCTGGAGTCAACAGTGGAGCAGGCAAAGATTTGGGGTGTCATCCGCATACATGTGGAAGTTTACCCCGTGTCTGCGGATGGCATTACCAAGGGGGAGCATATCGATGAGGAAAAGAAGAGGACCAAGGATGGACCCCTGGGTACCCCACAGGTGACCAGGCGGGGGCGGGAGGACAAACCATTTGCCGAGATGAAGTGGAGGGGGTAGGTTCAGTAGGATTCGAATCATGCAAGCGCAATCCCTCATCTAAGGTGGAGTCCTGTAGCTCAGTGGTTAGAGCACTTACCTTGCAAGTGAGACACCTGGGTTCAATTCCAGGCAGGGTGAAACCTTGGGCAAGTTTCCTTACTCCACACGCCTAATAATAATCCTTCCGAAACAAAACAATAATAAATTGGTCATTTTCAATCCACGACTGTTTGTGGGACACTGCTGTGCGCAATTGGCTGCTGCGTTTCGCCCACAAATATACAATCAATTCACTTTACAGTGTATTCTGTGAAGCGCTTTGAAACGTCGAGAAGACGTGAAAAGCGCTATATTAAATGCAAGGATGATGATTATTATATTATGTATAAGGTAGATGAGGGAGGAGAGACGGTGAAGAAGGATGGTGTTATCAGTTGCAGGGATTATTATGATTAGTAGTATTATTATTAATGGCTATATGAATAGCAAGATTCTTTGACTGCAAACAATTTAAAATTACTAACAGTTGTCAGGCATTTCAGAATAAGGAACCTGATTCTCACTCAGGAGCTCAGATACCTCTGCATGCCCAACTCAGCACATGTGCAGGTATCCACTATTAGCGGGTTAATACCAGTTTGTTTCTTAATGCGATTGAAGAGCTGCTTGTGGGTTCAGCCTTTTAATACTATTAAAATTACCTTATAAAAACATTGGACAGTCCAAGAATTTTTAAGGGATCTTTTTTGAAAAGTGGCCAAATCAAGGCACAGTGTGAGCATTTACTGCCACAGTGTGAGCAATTTCCTGGATTAAAAAATATATATTGTTGATAATCTAATAATAATAATCTTCACATTTGATATAGAGCCTTATCACAACCTTGAAACGGCTCAATGCACAGGATTTTACAGTAGTGACTCTATATTTGTAAGTGATTTTTGCCAGTGAAGTGCAATTATTGAATGCAATTATTGACAAATAGTCTTCTTAGATTAAAAGACACCTAAATATAATTTTTTTAAAAAAAAATTTAATTTCTTCCTTTCTTCGGAGTGATTCTTTCACTCGAGCATGAGAGCATCCTGCCTTCCTGCTTCTCCCTCGATACAGAAGAGTTTGGAAATTTTCCATTCAGAATCACAAGGTCGAATCTGTCAAGTTTGCGTACTTTTTGGCTGCCAGTGGTAGACTTTTCCAAAATTTGCCATTACATGATATAACTGAAGCCTCTACTCAAATGTTTGACCCTGGCAGAGGGGACTTGATACTACACAACTGGAATTTATCATTGTCAGTCAAAACCAAAAGAACATAAATTTTACTGCTCTGTAGATTATGAATATTTCAGCTGTTCCAACTTTTTATCTGTGGTTCCAAACAGTTTAGCATCCTAATAGTTTGTTGAATAATTCATGAAAAATAAGTGCAGATATCTCTATGGAAGGTTGTAAACTGATGCCAGAATTTCGTAATGTGGTTTGACATGCTGATGACTCAAACTTTATTAACCATATAGAAATGAACTGGAATGTATTACATTTAACTAGGGAGTTCTCTTACACACACAGACAGAATAAAGCAAGAGAACACCACTTTCTCTTGACTAAAAGACTCTACGTTTGTCACTTACTTTTCTCATACCCGATGAGTTCTGCAGTAAAATGTATTCCTAAAATGAAAATAAAGTAGTTTATTCCTGTTGGGCCACAGTCTAAGTTGTTTTCATTCCATTGACTACCGGCTCTAACCCTATCATGAATAGCCACTCCTTGCTTCAGATCCTCTCCTGTAAACTCACTCTGCATTTTTTCTGCTGAGTGAATGTGCTTCTCCTACTTCAGGCTGACTGCTGGTTTGAGCTCCATACATTTAAAAGGAATTGAACAAGACAAATATTAGGATGAAAATTGCAACCTGTCAATTAACATACGATTGAAAATTGTCCAGGAATATGACCTCCCCCAACTCATGGTTGGGCCCGGAGCTAACACCAACACGTAATTGACTTACCAACTCAGATTATTGAATTAGACTGCCAGAGAGCTTTTTTCTAATTCTCTTGTTCAGCAACACAATTTTTTCCCTTGTGCTTAACTCAATCTTTCTCGCTCTCACTCTCTCTCTTTCCTCTCTTTGGCCCTGTCAGTGTATGCCGCTCTCTGAGTCATAACAGACCTTACTCAAGCATGCTGGTGGGATTTATTGTTCAGTGCCACTCACTAGTTGGCATGAGTACCAACTCAATTGGCAGAAAGTTAGGGTTGGCATTGTGGAAGACGATAGCTAGGTATTGGGTCCGTGCATACATTTCTCTACAGGAGTGATATGGGAAGAGCTTCTCCTACAAATAACATCCTGATATTGTTAGAGCAAATCTCAATTGTGCACACAAGGATAGCAGATTTTGTTGCAATTTTTCGTTTGTGATTAATACTAGAAGTAAAGGAACTCACACTATTACGCCCCACCTCCCAAGCAGCGCAGGTTTTGTTTGAACATGTTATGGCCAGTGACAGTAAATCATTCAAAAGCATCCATAATTTACATTTTAAAGAACCAAAAGATTTAGAGGTAAAGATTCTTGAAATAAAGATCATTTATAACAATACGTTTTATTGTAGATTACCTGGGAATTGTTATGGTGCTGTGTTCTTCATTACATGTTTCGTAAGACTGGGCTGGGTAGCACTCTCACGAATGGGTCAGGGGATTGTGGGTACAAACCTCATGTCAGCACTTGAATTCATAATCCGGGCATTGTTGATAAGTTGCTATTGGCCTGAGGTCTTGTCTACCTGTTTAGGTGGATGTAGAAGATTCAATACTGTTCAAAAAGAGAAGAGAGTTTAATTTCATGGCTGTTGATACGATTTTGCTGTTTTAAATGCCTGCAACGTTTATCTTCAAAAAAGTCACTGTACTTGACAGTCATTATATATGAAGTGCTTTGAATGTTTAAATCTGATAACGTGCCATAAAAATGCAAGTTCTTGCTCTCCCTGACACCAAGGTAGCTCTCTGTTCTGACACACTGTGTCATAGCCAGGACAGGCATTGCTCGTACTCTTAACTCCTCACCTGATAACTTCATGATCTTTGTGCTGCCGTTGAAGGGAAGCAGCGAGGCAAAAATCAGGCTAGTCTCCTGAACCACTGATAACATTATCCTAACAAAAAAGTCTCAGAGCAGCATGGACAGAAGCCTGGGAGTGGCTCAGAATTGACCTACAAAGTACACAGTTACTACACTCTGCAATAAATTCTGTAAAGCTCTTTGAGACATTTTGATTATGTGATAAAGCACTATATCAAATGCAAGGATTATTATTATGATAATTTACCCTACATGTCCTAGAGTCCTAGTGCCTGGGATATTAAAATATGTCAAGGAGAAAAAGAAATCTCAGAGCTCATTACATGTTACGAAAATCATATTTATCACCAAAACTTTCTAACAATAAAGTTCACCTTAAGCACATGGTATTAGAGGTTCAAAGGAGCCAATAATAGCAGTTGTTACGAGTATTGTGACAAGCAACAGCAGCAATTAACCAAAAGTAAAGTTAAATTTAATGCATAGTGTGTGTTTTAAAAAATCTCTTCAATGCGACATATTCCCTTATCCCAGACGTTATGGCGAGCTTCACTGCAAGTATGTGATCAGACAGGGGCATGACATACCAAAAGTAATTTTGCATGCAACAGAAGCCTGTTAATGGAAACCCAGTTAATGAGTTTGTTTGCCTGAGAGAGAATATTTGCTCAGGCAACAATTCCTTCTCTGCACATCTGACAGTCTGTGTAATGAAAACTATTGGAGAAAGGGAACGTTTACCAGCAGCTGTTCACTTTCAAAGGCTTTTACCATGTTTCTGGTCGACAATACAGTCTCGTGTAATCCCAGTGAATTTCAACTGTTTTTAGAAATTTAGAAATTTCACATCTATTGTTTGTTATTCAGGAGTGGTGTTCCAAAGGGTTTCTGAAATATTTATTGAGCGATAATGTATTCTGATAGTACTCCTACAGGAACTCATGGATTATTTTATAAACCACCTGCTGGGTTTACCCAGGTGAGAAATGCTCAGTTGCCACTTGTACCATTAAGTAATGCCACAATCTGTAGGCTGCCAAGTTCAATGGGTACCAACAATTAGTTTTGTGCCCACCATTGTGATAGAGTGAGGGGATGGCAGCATGTTGTCAATAATAATAATAATATTAATACTTTAATTTAACCTTCTACCTTACAATGTGGTTGAGTGGATATGCTGTAAAGTATAGTGACTCTGTATTTTGTAGGCAAATTTGGCAGCTAATTTACGCACAGTAATGCCCCACAAACAGCCATTGAATGAGTGTTTTTTTTATTTTTGAGGGATTGTTTGCCAGTACACAGGGAGAAATTCCCTTTATTTAACATCTATCTGAACAAGCAGATGGGACCTTGTTTTATTTTGTCTCTTCATAAGGATGGCACCTCCACAAATGCAGCAAACCCCAGCTTAGCCAACATGAGTTCCAAGTCCCGACATAGGTCTTGAACCCACAACCATTTCCTCTGCCTCAGAGGAAACAGTACTACCAACTAAACCAGGCTGACATGATCTGATAAACAACACCAGTGTTAATTAACAAATCTTGGGTTGCATTTCTTACCTAAAGAATAAGAGAAGAGAGGAAAATAGACAAGCGGAGCAATCAGAACTAAAGTGATCAAAATGGTTTCTTTCATTACGATTACATTTTAACAGCTTATATTTATAGTTTAACATAACAGTAATAAAAACTTATGCCTGATATTTGAATAGGTTCATTGCTTTGATATTCTATTATATACAGTATATTCTGTGAAGCGCTTTGAGATGTCTCGAAGACTTTATAAGGTGTATATCAACTGCAGGGATTATTATTATATTGCTATTTGTTTCGATACCACAGTGCATGAGGTCAAAATTAACAAAACAGGTCATTCCAATGGCAAGAATTTCCCTGGACTTGGTGGCATTCTGTAAATTAAATGAATATAAAATGTACATTCTGCATAAGAAATATATTCCAAGCATAAATAAATCTGATGTCAGGGATTAAAAATGGTTGTTCGTAACAATCTTGAAGCAATTCCTAGTAAATTTTAGGGAAGACCAGAATCTAGCAGTAACTGTCAAATATGGTGAATTGCCTAAAACTCCCACAGTCTACAAAGGGTTAAGCCAGTACCAATGATGTTTTGGATCTTTCCTTTTGGCATAGTGCCATAATGAATTTGAACGTTGTTGCCAGGAGTGAATACGTTAAGACTAACTGGCTTGAAAAATGCACGGATACAGAATCCTACACTCTGTCCAAGGAATGGTCCATTGGATCCTTTATAGGGAAACAAATGCTTGTGCATACAAAGGCTGCGCAAAATATTCCACTTGGCAGCTAAAGAGTGCGTGAACTGCCCTGGAGCAGCCCTAGTGTAAAATTACAATCAAATCAGTCTACCTCCTGTTTACTTAGAGAAACCTTTTTTTCAAGTGACATATTCTTACAACATTGACCAACGATCACCTTACACCAATCAAATGAACAGATAACATGATACGTACAAGAAGACCACAGAATGATATTCTGGGTCTTTTTCCGACTACGTCCCATACCTGGAAGCTAATATTCACCTAAATGTCACACTTATCACCGATCAACATCTATTGTCTCTAATAACTGCCAATTATAAGAAAGGAAGTTTCTCAACCACCTATTAGAAACTTAAGTCACATCAAAGCCAGATACAGGGAAATTATTGACATCTGGTTTCTCTATTCCCTTAAAACCTCTCTGATGGGTCACGACATTCAGGAGCCTCCGAGGTTTATTTGCGAATGTGCTGCCTATAAAATATTACAGCAGAATTTGTGAATATTGAATCGTGCCAGTAATCAAACGTGCTCCACGACACCCCACTGGAATGTGCCCGGAAGTAGATAGTGTTTGAGTGGAATTCCCAAGTGTTAACATAGACCCAGTTACAGGTTGGATTCAATATTTATGAATTCTTTGTGAATCCTGTTGTGAGTGCTGCGTCTCGACCCCAATGTGCGTATGATACTTTGATCAATTAACAAAGATCTTTCTGAAGACATTGATTAAATGAAAGAATTTTGTGGAAAAAAACAAAGCTAACATGAGTTTACTTTACTAAGTAAAAGTGGCTGGACTGGATTACACAGAGCTTCTGATGATGCTCCCCTTGATCACTCGGATGTGTGAATCTTGGCAATAGGCTTTGGGGAGATCATGCCAACAGTTTGCCCACAAAACCATAGCTTCAAGAGAGGTTGCTGGTTAGTGATCAAAAGCGCAAAGACATGCAGTTTTCCACAGATCTTAAAAAGAACTGCAGAAAAGCAGCTTCCAAATTCAGATTGAATTTAAGAATATTGAAAAATTCTACACAAACTTAAATGCAAGAAATGTTGCGCTAAGGCTAAGGTCTTGTTGGTCTCACAATTGATCAGCTAATTCAAGGAAGATTGAACAGATTATTACTCCCGGAAAAGCGATCCGCGAATTAACGAACAATCAGGTTCCTACTTGCTGCTTGGTAAACAGAGGATTATGGAGTAAGGAAACTTGCCTAAAGTTTTGCCATAGAGTGCTCATTATAAATATTTCCCCTCCTACTTATCAGTATGATATCAGACATATGCACTACATTCTAGGGTGGCTGTAGGCAAAATAAACCAGAGAAAAAGCCTGAAATTGAAAATTGCAGTAAGGGCTAAACAGCAGAACAAGATCAATCGGAGAGGGGGAACAGGTGAAACTGCATTGGTCACAGTGCTTTACTTCACTGAGCCTTGTTCTGAGTGCATACATGCATAGATTCACTTTCAATGTGGAGCAGTGCTTATAGTAAATCCCATTTACACAGCGGGTGGGGAGGGCCTTGAATCTTTCAGCTGTGAATTACAATGCATTTGTTTTTACACGCAACTGTAATTCACAGCAGAAAATTGTCAAGGAAGAATAGCAGAATATTCCTTGAGGTGGGGTGGAGGAGTGGAAGGAAATTTTTCAGGCAAAATTAACCCTAGCAAGAAATAGAACACGTAAGGACATTTGGCCGAATGGCCTCCTCTGTGCTGTAAAATTCTATGATTTCTATAACCCCTATCAAAGTACCTCACAACAAGAATGCAACAGACATTTTAGTGCAACCCAGTGCAATCTGGGTAGTTACCCTACACCCCATAGTGGCACCAGCACTCACTGTTTAATCAACTTGGTCAACGGAAATACTGCACTATAATAAAATAATAAAACTATGTATAAATCATGGTTATTATTTGCACTGGTTGCTGGAAAGCGCACTTGAAAAGGCAGGCCCGAATCAATGTCTTATTTATTCCACCCTGTCTCTCTGGAGAAGCTCTTCACCACTCAACACATCCCCCACATGCCAGCTGAGGGCAAGAACTAACTGAGCCCCAGATCACAGGGGACACCTAGAGTGCTGCATTCTCCAGCCATTGCACCCTGCATAGCGGGAAAGAAAGAAAAAAATATTTTTCAGCAGCTGAGGCGAACACGATTAAATTCTGGATTTTAAATATGAGATGAAAGTAGAACAGAGATCAGATGAAGAATCCTTAGGGGAGAAGGCTCACTAACCTCACATTGAAATGAGACGATTCAATCGCCACCTTGAAGAGGCCACTTTGTGGTTTTTAATCTATCAGATAATTCCCTTAATCCCTCCCCCCTTTTTAATTTGGTTTCCTTTTCTTTTAACTGCAGTGAATCTGTGTCAGTCCTTTTCACCCCAATTACAGGGTATATTCAGGTTTGTTAAGTAGTTTGCCATTAATACCTGCCATTGATACCTTGTAAATGGCCAACAGATTCATAAGCTATGGTTGCTAAATCTGACATTAAATTGGAACAGCAAACATTCTGACCTTTTCCTAAACTTCGCTAGGATTCTGAGCTGGCCTGGATACAGCTCTCATATTAAATGTTCAATCCATTGTGCCAAAACTAGCTGGGGGTCTGTGTCACTCATTTTATTAAACCTATTTTCAATTGTTTCCCATAATATTCCAGAAATATGGACAATAATAAAGGGTATGAAGAAAGAGTACAGGAATAGGATTAATATAGATAGAGCCAGGAGTAAATACACGTCCTCCCGACGTGAAAGGCGCTCTATAAATGGAATTTTGTTGTTGTTGTTAATGTCCTCTTTCTATGCTACAAATGTTCTATAATTTTATGATCTCCCCAACAACTCTCACCTTCCCAGAGATATCTTGCCTGTACAATAATTCTACCTTTATTCTCATAGGCTCAGTTGGTGTCACTCTAAATCAAAGATGTTGCGTTTAAGCCCCACATCGTGGCTTTGAGATCAGTCTTAGCTGATACTGAAATGTAGTGTTGGGGGAACACCATATTGTCAGGCATACTATGCTTTGGATGAAATGTTAAAATTGAGGTCCAATCTTCGTGTTCAGATGTTAAAGATCCTGCCATGTTGACTTATAAATCATACACTTTACATTAGATCCTGTGAAGCTCTTTAAACCGTCCTCCTGACATGAAAAGCAATAACAAGAATTATTATTATTACTGTTCAAAAGGAAAATGAAGTTTCTTTTGATGCCTTGGCTCACAATCCTCCAGGTAAAATTGGTCCTGTTTACCTACAAATATACAGTCACTACACTACAGAAAACGGTGCAGCACCTTGAAACATGTCAACATTGTAGGATTGTTATTATCTCACCATTGCTTGGAAGATGTCCGAAAGATTGGCGTTACAAGACAACAGGGAGGTTACATGATAAACCAGAAAAGGCAACAGCATCTGGATCAAGCATTCACTTCTTCCTGTCCCTTTCACACTAAATTGCAAGTTGTATGTTTATATTCAGTGCCTCTGCAATCATAATTTCATCCTGCATGAGCAAGAGAAAACAGAAAGGAAGGGAAGTGCCTGCAAACACCTAAAAATCTTTCAGTAAACACCTGAAAGATTCAACTAAAATCAATGCTCTTTACCTTCTTTAGACAACAATAATACACTTTGTATTACACTGGCCAAAGATACATTAAAACTGGTTTTAGATCCAGTGCAGTGCCAGTGAATGGAATCAGCTAAATGAAAAGCCGGAGTGATTATTATCAACACTAGACAAAAAAGTTAATCAAAGATTGCACAATGCAATGCACTGGTGAACAACTGCCCTCCTACTCAGAAGTAAGAAGTGAGGAACATAAAAAGGACATTCAACCTATCAACCTTGCATTCTTTCACAGACATATAATCTACTGTCACGGGCTCCACCTCATCTACCTCACCACTACCTCCCCTCCACACACCGGAGAAAGTTCTGCACAGGCATCTCCAACCCCCAAAGGCAATGGCACCTGAATAATAAAGCATAAATATCTCCATAAACCAGAGAAAGTGCTTCAGGATATAAAGTGGATCTCTAGCGAGGATCTCTGTGTATTCCATACCAAAGTGTGAGATCTCTGCTCCAAGGCAATCTTGGGTAGGAGTTGAGGACACCCAAGTCAGCACGATGTACAAGACATACTTTAATCCTGAGGCGCCATAACCAGCATGGGGTTCTGGTTAAACTGGAGTTTTGCAGTTTGAGCATTTTTTATGCCCTGGTCAGTCCCAAGAACATTTGCTCATTTGAGCCTGCATCTATCTGAGTACCCTCCAATACTGTTCTCAAGCAGATATTTAACCAGTTTTTGTTAAGCAACTAATCAACAATGCATAATTTGTTTGTTGGGAGTCTATTCCGTACATCTACTATTCTGTGGGAGGAACAAAATATTTTCCTATGGAGCTGCAAGGCCACTTTCCTAAACAGCAAGTTGCAGTTTCAGAAGTAATGATTCAGTCCCAGTAACTTAGACTGGGAAACAGGAAGCAAATATGTGTTCCTAATAAGGATACCAAAGGGCATGGAGCAAGGTTGACTACATTAATTTTATTCAAAAGCTCCTCATGGGCTTTCTTGATCTACCAGACAAAAAATTAAATTAAATGTCCACACAGATCACTGTCCCCTGAGGCAGACCCTCTGCATGTCCACATGCTATTTTGTTCAAGTGCCTGCAGATTGGTGATACACACATTTTTTTAAAATGAGTCAAGAACGCCTCTCTGAGAAACTGATTCATTTCTATCCAGATTTTTAATCCTGACCACTGAAAGCTCTGCTGGGAATTCAACCTCTGAGAAAAACACAAAACAGAACAATTGTGTATCCAGCAAAACTTATGATCGTCAATGAGGAGAAAAATTATACACAACCACCCCTGCTGTTGCAGAGAAATTTGTGAAATGCAGGCTGATCTAGCCAATTCTAGGAATGCTCCACATCACTACAATATAGCAGTACAATAAGGCAGGGAAGTGTACTTCCACTTCAGAGAAGGCTTGAATGCCTTGCTTATGATGGGCTGATTACACATTGGGTCTATCTTTCATTCAAGCACTGATATTTTCACTCATAGTACTGTACTGATAAAGGAGTTTGTACTTTTATTGATTATTTCACCTTCGGTCACTCTCCTACTCTCACCCTCCCTGCCCTCCATTCCTCCTGATCCCAATTCCCAGCTGACTGCCCAGCGCCTTGGGACGCCCTCCTGATGTAAAAGGCGTTATACAAATATAATTTGTTCTTGTTATTTGGCAGCATTAATTTTATATCCCAGTTGGGACGGGCATTTTCTTTCATTTTTGTTACTAATGCAACATGATCTGGGTGAAGAGGGGAGGGATCTCGATTGTGAGCTTCAAAGCTTTATGATACATGAAATATGTTCACTGTTGCTTTGCGTTCTGAGAATCCTTTCATAATTGCATGTTTTCTTATATATGCTGAACCCAATACTGTGACCTCAACTGACAGAAAATCGCCCTCTGGAGAGGTACACATCAGGGCTGCTCCTTCATGCTCTAACTCTTTCTCACCACTCATGCTTGAAGTGGATATGTTGCCAACTTGTACTTGAGAAAAGACCAGTGGGACATAGTCCCATAAGGTGTCTCTTTACGTAGACATCACTTTTCTTTATTCATTTAATCCAGTGAGGTCAGCCAATCTACTCCACTGGGAATTCAACATGGTGATTTGCTATTTGTGTACTAAATCAGTGGGACCAAATCAGAGGTGATCCCGATCTCAAAGGGCTCTTCGCCAGCAGCTCTCAGTCTGCTTCCATTGTTCAGGTCCAAGGGTGGCATGTGCAGTTTAGAGATCAATTTGATCCTAAATTGTACAACAGGGTATACCCTTAATCCTCTTCCCCTGCTGGACAAAAATGGTTCTGACACATTGATCTGAAGCTCTATATAGGAAGAAATTATATTAAACTAAACTATTCTTAGTTCTCCCAAATTAAATGACATTCAGTTCTGCCTTGTGCTAACAGTAAGGCTGAAATCCACGATTAAGAAAATACTACAGGACGGGGGGATTGGTTTGGGACAACAGAAATATGTCCTGTCCTATATACTAAGAATTTTTTAGCAAGAGGTTTGTGACCTCTGAATGTTATTACTAAGTTTATCGCTTTAACCCTGTACTTTGATTACTTAATCAGCATTCTGTTCAGGGCAGCTCCAAGTTAAAAATATGCAGGCACGAAAAGTTTGACTCAATTCACTCCCTCAGTCTAAAAGGCCCTATAATAATATAATCCAGTTTTTCGAACTGGAATTTGGATAATGCCATGAGCTATATGAACAAATCTCTGTAACTCCACAACCAGAAGATAATATTCAGGGCTCCACACTCCTAAACATTGAAAACAATCCAATAATGTAAGGGTTGTGGAAGAGACAGAGAGTGTGTATCATCTCAAATCAAGATACGTACTTTAATAACAAATTGGCCTTCTTCCCAGAAATTCTAAAGAAACATGGCATTAACCCAAATAACTTTCTGCACTGCATGAAATTACACTCTACGCTCTCCAAAATACTGGAGGGTCATTAACTAAACTCCATTCTTCTCCTTTCTATCATTATCTTCCTTATTAAGTCAAACTCCAGATTTGTCACTCAGTTCCACTTGTATGTGGAATTCTGCCTAGTCCTGACTTCTCATGGTTCCCGTGTGACTTTGAGAAGGGATTTTCACAGAATTTTCCCACTGCTAGATAGAGACATGTCGATCAATCCCTTAAGAGAAGTATTTTAAACCCAGCCATTTGCTTAGATAAAATGTTCAATGTAGAAGGCATGACTCCCTTACAAAGTGAAGCAAAGGTAAACTTTTGCTGGTGACTTGTGATACTGCTGTAACAATTTAAGGGCATTTAACCATCTGCTGCCATAGTGCCTTAGAGTCTGCTCTTTTGGAGGCAGGGGATTGAATAAGGTTAATGGGCCATATCCCTGAGACATCAAACATTCACATCCTCTTATCTTTAAGGCCATTGCCTTGAAATTTAAGTTCATGTCTAATTTTTGGAAAACATTAAATTAAATTTCTAATGTTGAAGTCAGTTTTACACCTATTTTTTAATAAGCTATGAACCCATTCTTCTGTGTGTTCCTGGCAATAACTGCAGATTTGTGTGCCTCAGGTTACTCACTGGGGCAACTGGTTTCAGCTCACTGAAGACAATTGGCTAAAGATTAGGGCACAGATTATAAAATTTGAACCTGGATTTTTTTTCCATCCATATTGTAAATGACTGTGAATATTAGAGGTTGTGTATGGTCAGGTGAACAGAAGGTTGTTTGCAGACAAGAGACTAATATAACGGAGGTTGATAACATTCAGAGGAACCTGGGCAAATTACCCAGATCGGGCTAATGAATGACAAATGAATTTTAATGTCAATAAGTGTAAGGTAATGCACATTGGAACAGGAAACCTGAAACGTGTACATAGTGAATGTATGTTCATTAGCGATAGTGATTATTGACTATTCAATAAAAGTATCCAGACCATTTAAAACTATTATCAACGAGGCTAGTCAAGCACCAGCATGTACCTTGAAAGCATTTCATTCTTGTCGATGAGCCACATTCAGACTATTGGGGTTAAAAATTTAATGTTTCACCACAGATTCAACGATTATTACATCAAATCTGCTATAAAATGTCACCAACGTTGTATTTTTCATCCCACTTTGTGTAACATTGGGCAAAATCATGTTGATGCATTGTGGAGGATTTCAGCAACAATGCTAACTGAGGGACATAGGGTTCTATGTTTTGAAGGAAGTCTCACATGCTTACAATGAAAAATGTTGATAGGGGGCATGATCAAGGTTTTTAAATTGGTGAAATGGACAGATAATATTATTAGCTGAAACTAAGTTGCTTCAGTTACACTTTGATTGTGGTTCCAGGGAACAGAAGTACCAAATTAACAGACCATGATTGAGGATTCAGATTAGAAGGGGGTAACATGGAGCAGACTCTCTGAATGCGCAGTTATTGCTCTGCAATTTAACTTCTTTAAAAAGAGCCAGAATATATCTGTTCAAGAAGGAATTGAAGGCAGTACATGGTGTATATAGACACAGGCGATCAAATGATCAAAGTCAATGGTTCTTATGCTGCTGGGACCAAGAAATGTCAGCTGTGGAATGCATGTGGTCAGGGTTGAATAATGTAGCTTGTCATGTTATATTGATATCCTGGAGTTTTGTAAGATTATCTGGGGGGTCACGGAGAAATTTCACAGAGCTTTATCATCTTGGGTGTTTTACCTGTGGCTAGTGACCTCCTTCAGGAAATCAAGTAAGTGTGGCAAAGTCGATAATAGGGCGATTATGCATGGAAGGAACGAACTTAATAGACTGAATGTTCTTTTTTCATCCCGTTTTTTTCTAGAGTCCCCTTGTGTCTTTATAAAGCCATTCTGAGAATACAAACCAAGTAACTAAATATAAACTGCACATTAATATGTCATAATCCACTTGTATTTTCTTACTCCATTCCACCAAAATATATCTGGACTTTATGATCTTCTGTCCCTGTTTCTTATTCCTTTGTAAACTGTATTACTCATAAAATAGTTACAAAAACAAGGTTAAGTGTCAAAGCTTTGTTTCTGCAGAAGCACAATATATGCATGTATTTCTTCATTTTAAACTTTCTTTCAACACAATTGGATTTCTTCAACTTATCCCCTTGCCATGGCCATGATACTGTAAGTAGGGAAACCATTTGATGCAATCTACACATAGGACCCTACACCGCAAAAAGGGCACTTTATAAATGCAAGTTGATGTTGATAGGAGAAAGGTGATGTTTTGATATAAGTTGCCATATCAAATGGAAGGATTCTTTATTCTAATCATTATTATTATAAGAGGGGTGAGGCAAGACTAACAAGAATTTGGAGGCCAGAGATTGCTACACAAATTCTGCCAAATCCACTCTGTTTTGATACACTAAAAAAGGATCATGAGACTAATAAGGGGTAGTGTTTTTTTATTCAGATTACTGATATTCAGTGCTATATCATTCAGACTTTTAATGGTTAGTCCTTTGCCATTCAGACTGTTAATGCGGGGGCACAGAACACTGATATCAATGCAGTGGAATGGAACACTTTATCCCCTTTGGTTATTCATACAGTCAGTTCCAAGCACTCCCAGTCAGGTACAACATGATCAAATCGAGAATAAATATTTCCCTCTTTTGTCCAATATCAAGATATTTCATACGCTTATTAATTTATAAACAATAGATATCATTTCATTCTGTCTGAACAGATCATTCATACCTTAGCATGAGGGGAAGGAAGATGGAATTCGCAGATTAAAATTTTGAAACCCGTGCTAAAATCCTAGCAAAATTCTGGTGGTCTCTTTTCCAGTGTTACAAATTTCACATTATCAGCAAGAAAACCTTAACTAGTACTTATTAACAGGTGAGCTGTGGACTAGTATTACTTTACTCTGTCAATTCTGTCGTTTTAGACTGCTTTAAGACCACTGTTAATTTATTCGCACAAGCATGCTATAGAGTAATGCAGCAAACACGATGGTTTGGAAAGTAGGTACAATGATTAACATGTTCCTTTAACTAAATCATTCTTTCTTTCCAGCTATTTCTGCATTCACCCACACATTTCTCTGCTTTAGACGGAAGTTAGTTCTGTGTACAGATGTTGCACGTCCACTTATCGGATATTTGAAATGCTGTACAAATGCGCCTTGGGACGTCCTCCTGACGTGAAAGGCGCTATACAAATATAATCTTCTTGTTGTTGGTGGTGGTGTTGTTCTGCCCATCATCTTTTTGCTCAAAGAGTAAAATCCCACACTTTTATTACCAGCTATGTCATGATCTCAGGGGTGGCTTTCTATCCTAGCATGTGTGCTGGCCAACAATCCCCACGTAAAATTGGTCATTCACTTCATGGCTGTTTGTGGGTCAATTATAGCAATAATAATAATCCTTGCATTTGATGTAGCTCTTTTCATGTCTTCTCGTCGACTCAAAGTGCTTCACAGAATAGACTGTAAAGTGAATTGATCGTATATTTGTGAGCGAAACGCGGCAGCCAATTGCGCACAGCAGTGTCCCACAAACAGTCGTGGATTGAAAATGACAAATTTATTATTGCTTTGTTTTGGAGGGATTATTATTAGGCGTGTGGAGTAAGAAAACTTGCCCAAGGTTTCACCCTGCCTGGAATTGAACCCAGGTGTCTCGCTTGCAAGGCGAGTGATCTAACCACTGAGCTACAGGACTCCACAAATTGGCTGCCACGTTCACCTCACAAAACACACAATTATTGCACTTTACAGTATATATCCTGTGAAGTACTTTGGGACGTCCTCTTGATATGAAAGGTGCTATACCAAATGTAAAGATTATTATTATTATTATCACTTTTGCTGATCTTGTTACCTCCAGCTTCTGCGAGACACATGGTGCTTGGAACAATCGCCTTCCCCTCAACTACTTCTGTGAGATTACCCAGTCCTCAAAACAACCACACTTTTTCCAACTACCAGGGGCCGATGGCTGCTTTCAACAATGGCACTCAAAATAAGTAGATTTTCATGTAAGTGGCAGGGGAGCAGCTGGCCACAGATGGAATGGAGTGGCTGAAAAAGAATGCTTTTGTTAAAGGAATGTGTTCCCCATTGTACCTGCTTTCCAAACCATCATGTTAGTTCCTTCAGCATCAGCCAGCAGCCATAAATTAACAGTGTTTTGGGAACAACGTAATTCATAAAGCAAAGTAATGCTACTCCGCAGCACCTATTCACCTCAGGCACTGACACCACCAACCTGCATAGATGCAACCTCCACTTCATGAAGCCAGTACAGAATCTCTTGCTTGGTTCCCAACTATCTTTCAAACCCTATATCCCCATATCCATGCTTTTGCCCACATTTTATATGTCCAGGCTTGAGTAGCCAGTATTGTAGGGTTAAAGGACATCATAGAAGTAAAAATGGGGCAAGTCCATGGAAGCATTTAAAGTTAAGGATGAGAATTTTAAAATTGATCTGCTGGGGGATAGGGAGCCAGTGGAGTTGGACGAGAATGGGGGGAAACAGACTTGCGGATTCTAGCATTCCAGAGGAATGTGGGCTGAAGAGTGTTAGAAATTGTGGAGGGTGTAGCTGGGGAGGCCAGTAAGCAGGATGTTTAAAAGTTTTTGTTGTTCATATATCATGGAAATAATTTAGTGACTATGAATCATTAAATTGAGAAAGTGTGGGGATAAAATTGATGGGACTGCTCTAAATTTACACATTAATTTAGCTCTTGTTTAAAGTCTGCACCTAAATACCCTTTGGCATTGAGGGTAATATTCTGCACTGTGTGTTCCTGGTGCCAAATTAATTTCTGTGAGTTAACCATTATTACGGTTCAGTAAATTTCACAAATTTCTTTCCATTCACATAAAAAATTACTTAGAAATACCTGTATGGCATTTTTAACATGCACGCGATTGCATTATGAATGTAAAGTTGAATTATGCATATAAAATGGCATAGGAACAAATTAGCAAAATATACCCGATTTGGAGTAGAAAAAAGGAAAGCCAACATCAGTAAGTTTGTTCCCTGCCATGCAGAGAGCAGAATAACTCCTTTAAGTTTTAAACAAACATTTAAAATATATGACATAATATAATTGAATTACAAGAGTATCAAGAAATTATGAGATGCAAATCCTTATCAAGTATCTTTTGTATGCATTATAAATTAAATACAACATGAAAAAGGACATAGTGAGCTGTTGTATATTAAATTGAAATATAGTACATCACAAAAGAGTGGTGGTAAAGACGTAAGCATCAATTTTGCAATATGGGCTCCTGTTTATTGCAAACTGTTGCTGCTTTTCACCTAAAGAAGGAAATGTGATACTCGTATCCTGTGCAATATGGAAACTAAAATGCTTTGAACTAGGTTGACATTGTTAAACATGACATTTAAAAATAAATGAAATAGAAGTATTCAGTGTACCAAATGTTAAGTGTTGCTATTGGAACACTGTAGTGGCTGAGTACAGATGTAGTACGTACAGCATGTTATTCTTCAGCCTGTGATGTGACAGCCCCTAAGCTCTTGTTAAAGACTTTTGACTTGTGTTTGACAACATGTCTTAGTGCCACAAAGTCTTCAGAACATAATATCTCATCTCAGGAATTTCATGGTGCCTCAACTCACACGCCTTACCCTAAAATATTTACTTGACAGTCACTTTGAGTTTAAATAAACCTCTGACAATGACGGAAACACATTGCGCCCCATAACCCAAGCTTGTCATAATTTGGAGAAAATGTACATGAAAACAGTGACATAATTTATGTTCTGAAGTTGACCTGGAGTCAAGAAGCAGCAGGTATGAGTCATCCACTATTTGCCTGCGTGTGGTAAAAGAGCATAAGATGTGATTTTAGAACGAATATTTTTTTCTTCCTGATGTCCCATTTGACCCTGTAAAGTGTATGAAACCAAATCCTTTTCAAACTTACGGTGAGTTAAAAGACCTTCCTTTAACGAGAAGCTAACAGCAATATGTCAACGAAGAGAATCTTTCTTTCTTTGTTGAACAAATGTATTTTGGGAGTTTTATAGCTTGTTCACTCAAGACTTTTTGGGGGCTGTTGTGACACATTCTGACAAAATCAAATAATGGATGGTAGGAAAGGATCACAATTAATGCTGGGAAAATTAAACCAGGCAATTGAGACTCTAACAGTTCCTGAAATTCAACCTGCTCTTGGCCGATAAGACCATTTTGTCTTGAAATTTTAAAATCATGTAGAATTTTTGAAAATTCTGAAGTTAAGTTATATTTTGGAAACTGGTTTTCTGCTGTCTATAAAAATACCAGCTTTTAAATTAAGACTAAAGATAAAACAATTCTGTATGATTTTACATTTCAAGACAACATGATCTTAATTACAAGCTAAGCTTAATTACTGGGGGCCCAAAAATCCTGACTGTCCAGCGCTCTGGGACATCTTTCCGATGTGAAGGATGCTAAGTATAAGTATAAGTGTTGTAAGACAAGGTGAAATTTTGGGTCTTGAAACAAACAAATTATATGTAACAAAACATAGCAATACTTGGAAATAAAAAATTGTCAGGTATAGGTTTTGAGAGCACCTTATCTCAATATACATTTTTAACTATAATGCTTTTAAAAATTAAAAAATAACTGTATTGACTGTGCTCTTTTCCAGTGATCAATTTTACTTCATCACTCAATAATCATGCAATGATTTGATGTTACAGTCTTTCAGTGTGGCTCTCTTCATGCCTCAATAGCATGGAGTGACAAGTATCATCTGTTAAAAGTTTCTTCACTCACAACCGCTGGCACATAGAGGAAACCACACATTGATTAGAACTGCTTCATAAACTGTACAGATAGATAAAATTATATTCATAATATATCAATGTACTGCTTCACTCCACAGGGGTAATGAGGCACAGATTCATTCTTGTAGACTTCTACCCAGCAAGTTACCTATCTCAGTCGTGTGCTGTGGGGAGGTACTGAACATAAGGGAAAGCAATCACATGATTGAATGAAAAATGCCTTTCACATCATCCTTTCAGAATACAAATCCTACCATAGAATCATAGAACCATAGAAAATTACAGTACAGAAGTAGGCCATTCATCCCATTGAGTCTGTACTGGCTCTCAGAACAAGCCGTATTTTCAATCACCCTGCCCTACCCTATCCCCACACCCTTCAAGCCTCTAATTTTCATACATCTGTCTACTTCCCTCTTGAAACCCACAATAGACTCTGTCTCTACTAGCTGACTTGGCAGGGCATTCCACATCCCTACAACTCTCTGTCCTCTGTTCCTCTTACAAGTTCAAGCTATGGAGACAAAACATTTGATTGCTTTCGGCCTGACTCGTACACTTTCTAAAAGCCAATTTTACAGTAGCTTTGTTCAAGGCCTGTGGCAGGTCACCCATCCACCTATCCTGTGCAATGAGCAGGCCTTTGGAAGACCCAGAAGAGAGGAAGGTGATAAGTTCTTCAATAGAAGCAGGCAGAAGCAAAGTTTAAAAAAATACTAAATACTGTTTTGTCAAATACTCCATGAGTTAACTCTACATGGCGACTAATCATTACACTTCTGATAGATAAGTGTTCAGCATGCTAAAAATAATGCATTTAATAAAATAATAATAATTTCAAATAGGCTTATTCAGCTAGCACAACAAAACCAAGCTCTAAATGGAACATGATATTGCAGTAAAATCCATTTGAATTTTTTTAATCAGTGGTTAATGAAAGGGTTAATCTTTCTATTTCTATGAAGCCATCTCAAATGATGCAATACATTCAAAAAAATTAGTTTGCTTTAAAAAGTAACTTGTAATTAATTTCAGTCATGCCCTGTGATTCACATAATCTATGATTTAAGAAGCACCAAATAGAATTGATTGAATCTTCTTAGCACTGTATAAACTGAATAATTCAAATATTATGGAATCACTACAATCCTAGTAAGAACCCCAGTACGGAGGCACTTTTTAATTAATTGGTTCTCTTTTCTACTTACTGTGCCAACAGAAGGTACTTATTTCTCAATTTAAATCATTTAAAATCTCTCCGTGCTACTTATTTTCAACTTCTACTCTTTCTCTCCCACTTCCGTAGCATTTTCCTTTAATTATCTGTACATTATTTTCCTTGGCTTTGGCCTAGTTTCCATTATGAACTGTTTACCTTTCAAACAGTCCCTGCTTCCTACTTATCTTAGCTGGCTTATTGGTATTTCCTATCCCAGCACCCTGTGCCCTCTATATACTGTGCACATTCTCCACCTATTTAGCTATATCCTCACCTTCACAGCTCGCTTCTCTTCGCTCTCTTTTGAGCAACAAGCCATTTCCTATCTCATTTCCCCTTACAGCAGACATTTTTGGACATGCTCCCAAAAAGCCTTTCGCATTAAATTTTGCCCAGTTCAGCACAGAATTCCTACTGGGCACCGGTCCAGCTGGGTTTCATCAATCCAGCCTTTCGTCCTGCATTTGAGAAGTAAGGTTGCTTTTTGTAAATCATGTTCATTACTCACTTAGCATTCCTAGCTGGCCAGGCCAGTGGTGACATAGCTGGTGGTGCTCGTCCCCTGTGGAGACAGTTCTGAGCTTCATGTTTTCAAACACACTGGGAGAGAGGCTGCAGTGCTCTGATATGGAACTCTGAACCTCACTGAGATTGTAAGTGAAAAAGGCTGCTGCAGTGTAGCAAAGAATGCAGTGCTGAATCAGCATGCTTTAGCCAGCAAGGTCACACTTTTCAGTCTGTTACATTATTAAACCTACCTTCTGCTTTCCAAATGCCCTCTTCCTTCCATTTGCCGCCAGTTTTGTTGAAGTAAGTGGTATGATTTCATCTGATTTGGGCCATTGTGGATCCGGTGCAGTCTTGTGGGATTTCCTGCTTTGTATCAAAAAGGGAAAACAAATATTATTACACAATGAACTTTATGATCAACTATTGTCATAATCATAGTTTATGTACCCTTTACCACCAAGATCCTACTTGCCTCTGAAAGAAAACTATTGTGACAGGGGAGGTAATCCAGGGAGGTAATCCACAGCAACATTAGCACCAGAATCGGCGAATGTTAACACTTCTCAGCATCTGTAGAATAAAATTAAGCGGGCATCAATACAATGGAAAGTACAATTGTAGCTCGGTCCCTACAGGGTTATGAAGCTGGTGAACAAGTTAGTTAGCAGCTATCTTACTATGTATATAATTACACCATGAAAAATATTTAAATATAAAGGCCCCTACCTTTATTTGAATACGTTTGTTCTTTGCAATTTACACTGGATTCTTTTGTTTTGTAGTTTGTATATTCTGCTTTTTTCAATTGTTTCTGTAATGAATTGTCAACTGTTTCATTTTAATATTCTTATGACTATAGTAGCACTGGACCTAATTTATTTCAACATCATGTGACCCTGCTGGCAGGAAATTGTGCCAAAGGTCACCAATTAAAAGCATAAAAGAGTCAATATTTTAACATCTGGGCTGATGTATTCTTGTACAGTATCCCCACAAACAACACTGAGTACTTTTTATATTGGAATATCATGAATAAATAGGAATGCACTTAAATATATATTTTTTATGGAGCATAAGATGTGATTTTTAGAATGTTTTGTTATAATATGATGTTTGGATTATGGACCCGACTACAGCATGTTATGAAATAAAGCTGTAAAATTCACAGTCACTACACTTTACATTATATCATGTGAAGTGCTTTGAGATGTCCTTCCAACATGAAAGGCATTATATCAAATGTAAAGATTATAGAATTATTATATCCATATTGAAAAATATGATGGTGTTTCTGTGCATTGTAAAAAGTTCCAAATTGTTTTGTGTCCTAGGCATTGAGTTTTTCAAACATCATGTTACAGTAATAATCCTATAATTGCATTTGATATATCACCTTATATTATTGAAACACTTCAGAGCATTTACAGCAGAGTGTAGTAACCCTATTTTGTAGGCAAACATAGCAGTCTATTTTGTAGGCAACCATTTGAGCGCAGCAATGTCCCACAACAACCACAAAGTGAATGACCAATCTATCTGGAGGATTTTTGGTCAGAACCCCATGAGAAACTCACTCCTCTTTTAAAATAATGACCTAGAATTTTTAATGTCCGCTTGAACAGGTAGACAAGACCTTGATTACCCTCTGGAAATCCATCCCGAAGCTCTTCCGCCTTCCCCCCTTCCTTTCCCCTTCAAGGCCCATCTCAAGACCTCCTTCTTCGACGATATATTCGGTAATCTTCCCACCACCACCCTCCTTGCCCTCCACCCCTCCTGGCTCAAGGCCCGCAACTCAGGGGCAAACCCTTCACATCCTCCCCGCATGAAAGGCTCCATATAAATGCAATGTGTTGTTATTAACATCTCATCTGAAGAAGAAGCACTGCCACCAAGACGCCCCCCACCATCACTTTATTACAGCATCGCTCTACCCACAAACTATGATTCTGAATGCAAGAGAATTCTTAACTAAGCTGGGCTATTTTACCTTCCTGATCACATATCAAAGGCAGAAATAAATCGCTCCACATCAGGAGTTCCTCCAAATCAGAAAACAGCATTGAGATCAAATTCAATTACAGTAAATTATCTATTTATCTTGGAATTTACTGCAATCTTGACACTGATTTAAAGAATGATTTAAAGCCTGTGATTCAAAAGTGTTGAGTCATCCTGTGCTTCTTCGGTTTGGGAATCTTACGAGGAAGTGATTGCAAACACTGAAAGAAAACACCATAGTATTCCTGAAACTTTTTCTGGACTGAATACTTTTAAGAGTGCAGTTAAGAAACCAGTCAAGTCAGACTGGCTGTAATTGGTTCTATGTTTTGAGATATTGGGGTCAATTTAGCAAGACGTTTATCACATTGAATGTGCCGGAGGTGAACTTGCTGTCTTCATTCTCAATGGCGATACCTTTGAAGCCAAGCAAACAGCATGGAATTTCTGGCTCACAGATTGCGGCATTCAACTGCCAGTTAGTGAGATTGTAAGAAAACAAAAGGTGTGTAATAACTATGAATGTTATGATACACAATATAGTAATGTATGAAGTCCAAACTGAGGTTAGAATTTCAACTCCTCAAGCAGATATGCTGAATTGAAAATAATAATAAATAATCCTTGCATTTGATTTAGTGGCTTGTCACATCTTCGAGACATCTCAAAGCGCTTCGCAGAATATATTGTAAAATGAATTGACCGTATATTTTGTGGGCGAAATCCGGCAGCCAATTAGGCACAGCAGTGCCCACAAACAGTTGTGGATTGAGTGACCAAATTATTATTATTTATTTATTTTGAATGGATTATTACCTCCCGAAAAGCGATCTGCCAATCAACGAACATCCAGATTACTATTCATTCCATACGCCTCTGTTTACCTAGCAATAAGAAAACTTGCCTAATGCTTCGTCCTGTCTGGAAATCAAACCCAGGTCCTCACACTTGCAAGGTGAGTGCTCTAAGCAATATGCTACAGGACTCCACAAATAGAGACCGCATAAGCAGACCTGGCTTTATAAAGTAGTTATCAAAAGATTGACACTCCATGTTTATCGACTTTTGTAATCTGTTGCTGCTAGTATGTAGTTCACTCAAAACTAACAGAACGATCAAAATGACCATACTTCATGCAGGAATTTCAGTACAAATACAATATTTAGCTGTGTGTGCCTAAAGATTAATTTAACAAATTAATGGTACATATCCTATGAGTGGAACAATTGTTTTTCTCAAGATAACCTTTTGTTAAAAAAGCCTTACAGGTGCCTAACTTCTTTCATTGGATTAGTCTACAGGAATGTTAGTATCAGTCTGCATTGTTCCTACCTTCCAATTGTTTATGAATTAATATGGTGTTACCCCTAATTCAGAGGCACATTTTGCCATGGTTCCTGCCCGCAACATTTTGAGTACATTTCATAAGATACTTTTCTATTATGAAGCCATGACTCAATCAATATGATCTGCAAAGTACACATTATCCAACACCATTGCAGAGACCAGTCTATGCAAAATTGTTGAAGACAGCTGCCAATTAGGGTTAGGGTTAATGCGGAGCATTAATAAATATGTGGTGATACAATTACAGAACTCTTGACTGATTCACCTTCAAAACTTGCTAATTTATCCAGGGACTTATTGTTAAATGAATGCAGTGCCCTCTTATCTGTAGTGAATTCAGTATTTTATATAAAGCAGTGGCCTCTGTGTAGATAAGGGAGGGAATCAACATAGTTTTCTGTTTTTATGGGTTTTCCAGGATACCACAAATTAATGTAATAGCTGCTTAAACTCTTGAAGAATCCTACCTTAGGAATCGTAAGATTCTTAGGTGTCAGCCTGGCTTAGTTGATAGCATTCTTGTCCTGCCTCCAGGTTACAAGTTTGTGGATTCAGGGCCCATATCAAAACGTTGATCTCCTAGTCTAGGCTGACACTCCACTTCAGTCCTGGAGGAGCACTCCATTATCAAAGGTGCTGCTCTTCGGATAAGACATTAAAACAAGTTCCCAAGGCTACCATGTTTGCCTACAAATGCACAGTCAAGAGCTTTAAGACAATATAGGCACAATACTAGATGCAAGGATTATTTATTTTCCAGTATTAGTCAAAGCATCAGTCAAAGGAGTTAATGTAGTAAGTAATTCGGAGCAGGAAATCACAGTTCTATTTATTGCTTCAAATCATTCTCACCCTAAGAAGCCCCATTAATCAGCAACCAATAAAGTAACAAAGATATTAAGAATCCAGCACACACCAAGCTATCTAATAACATTCAGAATCATTAATAGAAGTCCATTTGAACAGTACAGCATGTTTAAAATTAATTTTTTAAAAAGTTTTGAAAAGTTTGCTTTGCATTGACTCCATTGAAACAGCTTGTAGTATTTGCAGCAATTTGATTTCAGGAGCAGACTTCAAAATTCAGTCAATGGTACTTAAACTGGAATTCAAATATACTTTTAGTGCCAAATCAACGTGCAAAACACATTGAATAGAAGCAAACTATGTTGTACAACTGGGGTATTAACGAACAACCTTTGACAAAGTGAAGTGCCGTTTATATAGTGGATAATAGATGCTTAGGAGTGATTACAAGGTAGTAATTTCATTGAGGGGTTCAGGTGGCATTGAAAGCCATGAAAATGAAGTTAGAGCACGTTATAACTGTGATCTAAACCCTGAGATGAGATGAGATTATAGGCTTGTGATCACTACAGAGTATGCATTATTTTTTTGGTACTCACTGAAGATTGCAAGGTCATTTATTTAGTTTTGGATCTGTATATTTTGACGACAGAGGCAGTCATGGCAAACAATGATAACCAGTTCCCTCTGTAATGTCCCTCTGATCTTGTCATATTATGAAATCCACATCAAAGAATTAAGAGTTGTGACATATTTACCAGGATATAATAACTTGGATCAGTCAGTACATTATTTTAAATAATGTATGTTATTCGTATTTCATAGTTATCCCCAGTGCATGCATAAGAAATATAACAAACTATTGTAAAACATGCTGACCTTTTAAAGGATTTGACAGAGAATGTTTGTCTTTCCTGCATCTTTTTTGTGTATGGGATTTTTAGATAGTTTCAGTTAAGGTTACGTGAAACGACCCTGAGCTTAGTAGTTGAAATGCCGGTTTCATAAATGCTCCCTATTTTGCCAACCACTCCAAGACACTACCTGCATGAAGGGCATTGTATAAATGCAAGTTGTTATTATTGTTGACAACATTTATTAACTTATTTGGCAATTTGTAATATAACCATTTAAAATGCAATGAATGCCTTTTTGAATTTATAACCTACCATGAAATTCCATTAATTGAATATCGGATAATATTGGATAATAATAAGTTTGGTTTATTGAATAGAATTTAGAAATCCCAATCCGTTTGCATGCCTAATCTAAGAATTTAAATCGGTTAATTGAGTACCATTGAATACAGGATATACAAATAATTTGGTTCATCAAATAATTTTCCCTGTGACCATTCATATAAATAACAATCGATCTGAGTCTGGATAAAGGCATTGTCCCAAATCACTACCGTCTACAGTACAGTATGAACGTTGTCAGCGTTCTCTCCTCCTATCCCCTCCCCTCGCCTCACTCCCCAGAGGTCGCTTTGCCGTTGATTGGGCAGTTGGCCATGTGATAGTGAGGACATGTCAGATTGGTGGAGGAGTGTTTGGAGGCCATGCAGCTTGAGCTCCGGGAGATGAGTCTCCTCTAATGTTTAGTCTGGTTGTACGAATACTTTGGTTTATTGAATAATTTTATACAAATTGAGTGTTCAATTTACAGAATTTCACTTAATTGTTTCATCTGTATTTTTGTTTCACTGTATCACACTCATGTGGGAGGACAACTGTGAATATTTTGCATTGCTTCATAGCTGCTATCTCTAATACAGGACAATACAATTTATATTTTAATAGCACCTTTCACATCAGGGGAACACCTCAAAGTACATAACAGTGCTCACTGGACACCAAAGTGTGCACTTTCCCAGCTGATACAACCACTGAAATATGAAGCCTCATCCTAACAATGTGCCTGGATCGACAACTTTGTGTTGCTTCCATGACTTACACAATGCTCCAGATTTTCAGGTTTTGCTTTGTTTCCGTAACTGCTTTTTCATCTGTTTTATAATTTATTTCCTCAAAAGATAAGTGGAGTCATGTAGCTCAGTGGTTAGAGCACTCGCTTTGCAAGCGAGAGACCTGAGTTAAATTCCAGGCAGGGCGAAACCTTGGGCAAGTTTCCTTACTCCACACGCCTAATAATAATCCCTCCAAAACCAAAAACAATAATAAATTGGTCATTTTCAATCTACGACTGTTTGTGGGACATTGCTGTGCGCAATTGGCTGCCGCGTTCGCCCACAAATATACAGTCAATTCACTTTACAGTATATTCTGTGAAGCGCTTTGGGACGTCCTCCTGACGTGAAAAGCGCTATATCAAATGCAAGGATTATTATTATTATTAACGTCTAACAAAAGTGCATGCAAGACAGTGCCTTCATTTTCCTACATGTAGTTTGAAGTGAATGGGTAAAAGGCCTGATACTAGTTACACCAACAAGTTCAGGTTAAGAGGGCGAATCCGGCTTGAAATTTACAAGCAGATCATTGGCTGAGGAGCATTCAGCTTTAAGGCGCCTGATTGACAGGCATGGAACTGACAAACACAAAGTAAAAGAAAAGTTTGTGGCACTGTGGAAATGAGAAAATTCGGGGGAAATTATAATGAAGCCTTGCTTCACCTCTCTATAGGTTTTATGGTTAATCAAAATGTTGAAGGAAACTTTTTTTTATCAAATTTGAGGTCAGGTCAGAATACGAAAACCCAAATGCAATGAAATTCTGCCGAGTATAAAAAGTGCATTGTAGTATGCTTAGCATAGCTTGAATTTGTGCAAACGTAGCATTAGTCTACCCACCCATCATATTTCAAAATCAATGATTTTTAAAAAAAACTAATGCCTTGTTTCAATAACTGGAATAAATATATGTTTCTCCTTTCTCGTTGTAAAGAAACGTGGCTTGGTTTTCTATGAGATTGCACAATCTGTTTCATTCCAACCTGCATTTCTGGGTCACTGGAGACATTTAAACGGCAGATATAATTAACAGCTATTTTTAAACAGGGAAAAATGGAGCACTGGTGAGGTACAAAAGCATTAAAATTGCCCCAGATTCACTATTCAATAGGACACATCACAGCAATATGCTGTAAGATCAAAGTCTGTGCAGAAAAAAGAGACAGGCCGATCAGTGGGGATAAATTGTTCCCATTATAATGGTGTAAGAATAGAGTTCTTTCAATTGAAACAATTTAATAACTGCATTCATTACTGTGGTGTCCATTCATTTTCTGAGCAGTTTTGCATAACTGTGGAGCAGGTTCAATTGAGCTTATTCTCCTGAAATTAAGATGTGCAGTCTTTGACATTCAGAAATTAACCACTAATAGGAAGCAATGTGGCTGTCTGCAGAGTCCCTTAGAAGCAGCTTGGTTTCCCTGCTGCTAATTATGTCGATGCAAGTGTGCCCATGTACAGGTGGAAAGGTGTACTGTAAAATACTAACTGTGCACTTTTTGGTTGGAAAGAAGTAAATTGGATTCTCAAATTATATTTTTTAATTTAAAGTGGCTATGAATATATGTCTGAATCAGTAACATTGTAGATTAGATTTTTTTTACTAATACTTAGTTGGTTTTCAAAAAGGAGATAATGCAATAAGCAAATGCTTTTAGCATTCAGATTCACAGGTGTGAAATGTGGTATGAAGTGGTGCCTTCTCACCTCTAGCTCCAACTCCATCAAACTCTGTGGCTGCTTGATGAGGTTTAATCAGCCAGTGCGCAGTGTTGGCATTCTGGTTGACCCCTAGTTGTGCTTACAACTGCACATCTGGTCCATGGCTAAGACCTCCTTTTTCCATCTCTGGATCTTTGCCTGCTAATGCTCTTACCTCACCCCCTTGTTCATGCCCACATAATCAAGAGGATAGATTTTATCAATGCTCTGCTCACTGGTCCCCTTAGCACTACCCTCCGTAAGAGCCAACTGATCCAAAAGTGTGATGTCACTATTTTCATCTTCAAAGCCCTCCACGGTCTTGCTCCCCCCTACCTCTCCTACTTCCAAACCCTGTATCAGCCTGGCCGCTCCCTCCACTCGGCGGACACCGGCCTGCTTCAGGTCCCCCGCACTTTCCGCCCTACCATTGGTGGTCGGGCATTCAGCATCTCTGCCCCCACACCCTGGAACTCTATCCCGCAGTCCCTCCACCTCACCACCCTTTCTTGCCTCCTTCAAGTTCCATCTAAAGCCCTTCCTCTTCAACCAGGCCTTTGGCCACCCCCCATCCCCAACCCCACCACTGCCTTCCACCTCTCCTGACCCCAACTCGGGTCCAAAAACCCCTGACTGTCCAGCGTCCTGGGACATCTTTCCAATGTGAAGGGCTCTAGGCAGTTGTAATTTGTTGTTGGTGTTGCTGTTCTCCTGCACTAGGCTCCACACAGCCATTGCTCCCATTCTTGCCAGCCTCCACTACCTCTAAGTATCCCAATGTTTCAACTATAAGATCTTGTCCTAACCTTCAAACCCATTCATGGTCTCACCCTTCCCTAATTAGGTAATCTTCTCCAGAACTCCCTTCACCTTGCTTCCTCTCTGCTTGCCTTCAAAAACCTTCCAAAAAGAGATTGCAGTGAAAAATGTGGTGTTTCTTAACAAATTTAACATGTGATTCAATTGAATATATTACCAAATTTGTTATGTAAAATCTTTTCTTCATCTCTAACAAATGACTTGCATTTCATCTAGCCACCCCCTCTTCAACTTTAGCACAACAGTAGATTATTTTACCACAACAAATTTATTGCACCCAGAAACTGGGTGTAATTGTTTATGACAAAGAGGAGCCAGATAAGGATTTTGTGAATGTAATTATCTGTGTGAAGCTTAAAACGTTTTCACACTTATGCAAGCACAAAGGAAGTCCCTATGCAGAACTGCAGCAAGTGGAGAATGCGACTCATAACTGTTGGAAGTCTTGAGAGTAAAATTACCAGGGATCGAACCTGGCAGCTATTGAATAACATTAATATTTAAATGTATTTAATTTCCACACCTCAGACATACAGGCTTATTCTTGCTTTTTGATGTGCTGTTTATACTGCGCTTTTCATATCAATTCAAAACTAAAATGGTGCAAAATGGACTCTTAAACAGAGAATGTAAATTGGATTATATGTCCTCGAAACCAAAGTGAATCATGCTGGAGACCACCTGCCGAAACTACCTTGAGGAGATGGTTTGTCATTTCAATGATTTGATCATCACGACATGAATCCAAACTAGAAATAGCCATGTCAGTGGAGCTTTGTGCTTGTATGTAATTCCACCCAAGTGATGCCTACACAGAGATCTTAGTGATGTCTACACAGAGCTCTTATTATTGTGCACACAGAGCTATTAGAGTGGTGTCTACACAGAATTATTAATTTTGCTTGAATACCCATACTTCACGAGTTGCAAAATATGTTCAGACTTAACAGGGTTAAGTCAAAAGTTTTGATAATCAGCTATCATTTTGCAGAACATTATCTCAGTCTCTATGTAAATTTGTCGTGTTTATCCAGCAGAATTTCCCCATGACTAATATGATGAGATTATCGAGTCATGAATGTAATTACGCATGTAGTACAGTATGCTTTTTTTCTTTGGGGCATACCAGCCTTTAAGATCTTTGGAGATCAAATAACAGCACAGATGCCTGCGTAGAATTTGCTCATTATAGCCTGTGACCACATTTCGTAAAACAAAAGCATGTGACTTTTAAACGCCTAAAAGAACAACTGTGGTAATGAGATGCAAATGTAAGAAGGGCCACTCCCATTAGAGCTGGGAATTTAACTCCTTCGGGACCAAGCTTCAGCGCCTCGGGCTAGCATAGTGGTAGCATAGCATTGGTGGTTTGAGTCTCTCTTATTATACAATTGCAAAGATGGCTGCTTTCATCTGAGACATATTTATTATTATTTTGAAAGATATTTTATTGCAGTCATTGAAAAAAATAATTACTAGTCTTATCAGCTGTAGCGCTGGGTTCTGAAGTGTGAGATGATTCACACTGTGACCCCTCACCACTTACAGCATGTTTCTTCCACGGTTTGGGATACAGTGGGAATGACACCTATTTGACATTTTAACTTATTTCTCCCTCCTCCTCCTCCTCCTCACACTCATGCACATCATTGCAGGTGCTTGAAACAGCATGTTGCATTCTTGTGAAACAACCTAACATTTTAATTACTTTATGGATGTAAATGCACACTTCACAAGCCAGTGACGTGATAATTCATCGCAATTAAATCACAAGGATTAATATAATGACTGGTGGCAAGTTACGAGGCTGTAAATCAGCCAACCCATTTCGATGATGTTATAAGTCATGTGAGCAAGACTTCAATGGCTTATGAATATCAGCAGAACCCATAGACTGAACGAAGCCTTGAACTCACAGCCAGCTGCTTGTTGTTAATTGTCACTGAATGAAGTAGTTTATTTTGAAAAAAGAAAAGGCTTGTCACTAATTTTATAATAATAATAATTCTTGCCTTTGATATACAATCTTATTTTGCACCATATTCCGCAAACCTCTCACCCGCATCCTCACTCGGCTACACTAGCTTCCCATTTCCCAGCGATTATTTCAAAATGCTCGTTCTCACATTCAAATTGCTCCATGGCCTAGCCCCATTCTATCTATGTGTCCTTGTCCAATCCAATTGCTGAAGCTGCTCCCTCTGCTCAGTGATCACTGGCCTGCTTCATATCCCCCACCTGATCCATCCCACCATCACTGGACAAGCTTTTAGGCATCCAGTCTCTGCTCTCCATCCCAGAGCTTCCATCTCGCCCCCTCTTTCCCCACTTTTAAAGCCCAACTTACAATTTACCTCTTCTACCATATTTTTTGTCATCTTTCCCCCTACCATCCTCAGCTCTCTCCACTCCCACCCAGCTTGAACTCCCTGTCCAGTACTTTGAGACATCCTCCCAGTATGAAAGACATGATATTCTACTGTATAAATTGATAAGTCACCAATGATAATTATCATATCACATAATTAATTTTCTCTCCAATGTTTCTTTAACTCTCAAAATTTCACCCCCATTTACACATGTCTAAATTTGCATTAAAACTGTCACACAGGAAATTTTAGCACTTAAGTGTTTTGCATTGTGGTAGTCATTAAGAAGTCGAGATTAGCCATGGCGCACCAAGCTAATGTCATTGTTGGTGTACAATCAGATCCCTGTTCCCAAGCTTCAAGAAGGAGGAAGAAATCAAAACTATTTGCTGATTAGGATAATTGTAAGATTGCAGTTTCTCCCAATTATTATCAAATATGTAAAGGATCTACTAAATCACTGTTTCCTACAAAAAACACGGTTACTTCACTTTGCAGTAAATCTTGTCAAGCACTTCAAGATATGAACCTGAAAGGACGGGAGCTATATTGAATGCGATGATTATTATTATCATTAATTAACTGACTCATATATTACTTTAATGATCAGCTTTTGAAGCAGCACCTTAATGCAGTTCTGAAGGTGCAATGTATGACAAAAGTGGCTACCTCCAGCACATCACTCATCCAGACAGACCAATGAGAGTAATGTTAATTCTTCGTGTTAACACATACTTAACATGAAATGAACAAAACGAGTAATTACTGACAAAAAAGACTGGCCATATTTTTCTCTTTGGTGCAACGTTACTGTGGGAACATAAATGAATAAACTATGCAATAAATAGCTATGATTTTGAAGAGGAATTACGAAAGATGAGTGACATAGTTTGTTATACAGGTTAAATTGAGTGCATTTCAGATTTGGAACCCCAGGGCATGTTACTTTGAAAAGCACCTGGTTGAGAGGAGGAGGGGAGCCGAGGGCTACTTTTGTTTCAAATCAGTTTAAGGAATGGGCGGACAAGGGCCAGACAAGGCTTCTTGTTTCCATTTGGAGTGAGATGACCCTGTCCAAACCATAAGTGAATTTTTTTTAAAAATAGCTTACAAATTTAAACCAGGTCTCCGAGCTAACAGAAATTGGGATGAAAAATGTGGCATGCAATATGTTAATTATCACATCATGGAGTCCTATAGCTCAGTGGTTAGAGTACTCGCCTCGCAAGCAAGAGGACCTGGGTTCGATTCCCGGGCAGGGCGAAACATTGGGCATTTCCTTACTCCACATGCTTCTGTTTACCTAGCAGCTTTTTGGGGGTAATATTCCCTTCAAAAAATAATGATAATTTGGTCACTCAATCCACAACTGTTTGTGGGACACTGCTGTGTGCAATTAGCTGCCGTGTTTTGCCCCAAAAATATACAGTCACTACACTTTACAGTATATTCTGTAACGTGCTTTGAGAGTCTCGAAGATGCGATAAGGCGCTATATCAAGGATTCGTGTAGCTCAGTGGTTAAAACACTCACCTTGCAAGTGAGACACCTGGGTTCAATTCCAGGCAGGGCGAAACCTTGGGCAAGTTTCCTTACTCCACATGCCTAATAATAATCCCTCCAAAACAAAAATAAATAATAAATTGGTCATTTTCAATCCTTGACTGTTTGTGGGACACTGCTGTGCGCAATTGGCCTCCGCGTTTCGCCCACAAATATACAGTCAATTCACTTTGCAACATATTCTGTGGAGCGCTTTGAGACGTCTAGAAGATGTGAAAAGCGCTATATCAAATGCAAGGATTATTATTATCATCAAAAAATTCCTCCCATGTGGTCAGCTCACAGTGGTCAACCTCCCCTTTCACAGGTATCAAAGCATCCCCCTCCCCGCAATTCCACCACAATGATGGGGCCTCAACATGAATTGCCATTGATCTTGCTATCCCATAGATTTCCAGAATGGTGCCTTAACTATAAATGTTGTGGGCAGAAGGTTCATTGACAGTGATAATTATCACAACATGTCAAATTTAATCATTGCATTTGATATAACGCCATATCAAGTCGTCAAGATGACTCAAAGTGCTTCTCAGGAGTTTGTTGAGAAATGTGGTGATTGTATATTTGTAAGTATATATGGCTGCCAATTTATGTTCCACAAAGAGCCAAGTATTCCAATTTTATTTGGAGTATTGTTGGCTAGGACATAATGAGAAACAGCTTTTTTTTGATTGACCAAGGTAATCTTTGATGTCCACGTGAACAGGAACTTTGGTTTAAAATCCAAAGAGCAGTACCTCTGCTAAAGCAATATTCTCCCACTATCACAGTGAATGTCAGCTAGGAATGTGTGCTCAAAGTCCTAATGTAGAATTGAAGGCCAAAACCTTCTGACCTAGAGGCAAGCTGATACCTGAACCAACTGAACACCATGATGTTGTTCCATTTGCTTCCCAGATGGGAGAAATAAGAAAACAGGTTACTCAATGTATTTAGTTGTTGGTGGCTGATATTCTGGAGAATGCAGGTGGACAGGGAATTTTTAATGGAAATCATAATTAGGACAAGTTTGTTAAATTCGCAAATTACCTTGTCATAAGGAAACTTTAGTGGGGATCAAATGGCTTAGGAGAGAATAAATTAAACAAGCTTTTACACATGGACACAATCTTTCCATTAATATTCTATAGATTGTTCTTTTCCAATAAGGAACCAGACTGCTATTGAAAAAAAACAAATAAATAAATAAAGCCAAAGGTATCTGCAGATCAGCAAATGAGTTCATGGTGACTGAATGAGCAGAATTTAGGGCCCATGTTGAGACCATCTGCAAACGTAGTGCCATGATTCTGAGATGGCCTGCAGCTGAGCTTTAGGCCTGACCGTGGTTTAATCACTTCGATCACAGTCTGTTCAGTAAGTGGTCATTATTTCTTAGAGGTGTATGCCTTGCAGTGGAGAAAATAATCAATTCAACAAGAATTGTGAATTAATAGTCAAGTAATATGCTGCAGTGCAATACAGTAGAGCCCTTCCTCTCTTATTAAAGGGGAAAATAGACATTGCTACAATTTAGATCTGTGCAGAATAAGTACAAACATTTTGTGAAGCATTTCTTTTTTGTAATTATTCTGATAATTCCTAGAAGTGCTCTCAAGAGTGCTTTAAACTGAGGATACTGTGCAGGATCGGATTGACTTTTTTTGTAGCTCCTTTAAAATGCAGTGAACCATTTTCTATTTTACTCCAATAATACCTTTTCAATGGATTTTTAGAGGCATAATAACTTCTTAAGAGTGTGTTATGTTAAATAGTTTTTCTCAATAGAAAGGGTTGTAAAATTGTAGAACAGCACAATTTCAAACACAAACCTCATGAAAAGCGACTGGCATTGACATGGCAGAGTTGTGAACTAAATTCAGGTGCTCAGTGTTGCCCCCCCCTCCTCCACCACACACACACACATACACCCACAAGCCCATAAGAAGTTGAACCTGACAGAAATTGCTTCAAGATGGATGAAATGTACTCATTTCGCTTTATTATTTTCAAAGAACAATGACAATTCTGAATTATTTACAGGAGCGCTGATTAAACGTGGTCAGTAGGGCAAGGCCCTGCTGGCAACTGTTATAGTTTTACCCAGCCAGTGAGCACATGTACCTTCTTATAGGCCATTATGGGCTTCACATCTGTGTGTGAAATGTGAACGTTTTGACATTCCTCTATTGCTGAGCTGTTGAGGCCTTTGTTAGGTATAAATTATTGTCCAGGCTAACCAGCAGATCCTACAAGCATTGTACAAAGCAGGGCAAAAAGGCTACAAATGCACATTACCAGTTCCTAAAATTATATTGAAGTGCAAACATAGGGATTTTGTTGTAATGTAAAGTTTATTGAAGGGTTAGATGGAATTATCTCAAGGTAAGCTATAGAAATTACATATTTGCTGTAGTGAATTGGAGGAGAAAAAAATACAGCTCTCTATGGGGTAAAAATTGCATTATTCCTAAACGCATTCCATTCTTTAATTATTGCTGGGGATCATTAAGGAACGCTTTATCATCCTTAATAATAGGTTTGAGACAAAACACCCCCTGACTTCAGAATGTTTTTTCCCTCCAAACATTTTAGAGTTAGAATATGGTTATTTTTATTTTTTAATAAAGTTAGAGAGAATCCAAGTTTTTTATTTCTAACTCCTAGAACACTAATTTAAAGTCATTTAAAGTAATGTATTTCATTAAAGTAAGGACATTTTCATGCATAGGTAGCATACATCATACAAGATCATACATGTGCGTAATTCTCTGACTGGTTAGAATAGCCTTAAGCATCGTCCTGGGTTTCTTCCTGTGTCAGACACACGGCAAAAAAACCTAAGCCACTATTTTGTAAAGGATAGTGAAATCTGTGTTCTCCCTAGCCTGATTAAAGACTTTCCCAAATCCTCGCAGTCTTTCCCTGAGATTGAGGTTCCACCTTGATGTATAACAGCTTGGCATTGAGTTGCGAGTTAAGCATTGGGATTAAATACATAAGGTCATGCCAATTGTTGCCAAAGCCACCATTTTGATTGCAAGAATGGTTACCTTCAGTCTCAGGAAGTCAGGGAGCTTCACTTCCTTCCATTTTATTTAGATGTCCACAAGTCCTTCAGTTTGACAGATAAATTGAGTTAATAAATAATAATAATCTTTGCATTTGATATAGCACCTTATCATGTCTTTGAGATGTCTCAAAGGAATTCACAGTGGCGTGGCTATGTGTATTTTGTGGGTGAACTCAACAGTCAATTTGCACACAGCAATGTCCCGTAAACAATCGTGAAGTGAGTGAACAATTTTATTGCTTTGAATACAATGTTTCGATAGGAATCTTTTGTGATTGTGAGCTATATTTCAGAAATCGATGCAGTTGTGGAACTTTCAAATTGGATTGGTTACTCTTAAGTACAGCAATGGGTTTCCACCTGTAGTAGCTATGCTGATAACCTGTCATAGTGTGAAAGAGTGGGTCCATCATGCAGCAATCTGTATTTTATTTGCCAGTTATCAGCCCATGTGCATACCTTATTTATTTGCCAGTGATCAGCACACCGCTGCGGGCAAGCATCCTTACGCCTTTGTTTACCGAGCAGTAAGTAGAAACCCAGTTGTTAGTCAATTGGCGGATCGCTTTTCTGTGGGTAATAATCCTTTTTAAAAAACAAATAATTTGGTCACTCAATCCATGACTGTTTGTAGGACACTGTTGTGCACAATTGACTGATGCATTTTGCCCACAAAACATAGTCAATTCACTTTACAGTATATTCTGGTAGGGCTTTGAGACATCGCAAAGACGTGATGAGGCGCTATATCAAATGCAAGGATTATTATTATTGTTATAAAATAATGAGCATTTACTTGCTTATTATTAGATTCCCATTATGGAAATGCCCCCTCTAAAATAAAAATATAAAGCCTTAGTAGTGATACATAAATTCCAATCCCTCCTCATCATTTTCCCGCAGTGAACCTTCCCTGTACCAGTACATCAGTACCTTTATAGAAAAATATATCTTTTACAAAAAATATCCATCAGCATGAAACTCACATTTACATCAAGTATCATTGAAAATATTCATCTTATGACAAGGTCAAAGGTATAATATTGCATCTATAATCTTTACTTGCACTTTTTATATAAGATTTTGCTCCTGAGACCTGTTCATACTGTTCTCCCCAAGGTGCATGTAAGTACTTGGACACTTAAGAAATGGACTCTATTCTAGCTTTGTTTTTACACATGGTGACAGTCCTTGGTCTGAGCTTTCCATTGCACTAGATTGCCTTTCTCAGCAGTTTAATCCTCTGAGAACTGTGTATTACTGTGTATTACAGCTCACAGCAAAACACAGGGTTCTCATTAGAAGGCAGTTGCCAGCAAACACACCTGGCTACTTTTATTGTGCTGCATGAGCACTTTTACATGGCCGGTTATTGAAGTAATTTAATCCCTTCTTTCTTGATGATAGGTTGTGACAAATCACATTAAAATCGTCCTCATGGTGGAAAAAGGTTCAAGCTATTGTGGGTGACTTGGCACTGCTTTCTCTCGGTACCTTAGATTCCTGTGTTAGAAAGGAAAAAAACACATGTCACTCAGACACGTTTTGTCTGAGTCACAAAACGATCCACACCTAAAGAATTTTAGGGCCACCGTGTGATGTCTTCATGCTCCTGACATGTAGAAGGGCTTGACGGTTTTATACACCTTGGTATATTCTGCTCTCTTTTTCAGTGGACAAACTTTTGCTCATTTAGCATTGGATATGATTTTCAAATGGCTGAAACTTTTCAGTCAATTTACTAAAAAGTTACGTGTGGATTAATTTTATCTTACTCTTTACAGAATGGCAGAGGGAGCAATTGCCTGCAGTGCAAGAATTGTTATAAATATTACCAAATACATTTGGAGAACAGAGTTTGACCTTTTCACCTTAAGGGAAATATTTCCAAGTGATATAGATGTTTTGCCGGGGGAGGGGCTGCTGTTGAATTCCATGTATTTTGATTGTTCCAGATGTTATTGCCATTTATGTCGCGTGCCTGATTGGTCTGGTCTGGTGCATCCGTATTAAAAACGTCTGCAAATTCTTTTCAAAACAGCAATTTGGCACAATTCCGCAATCCATCCACAATTTGGTGGAGTAAAAAAAAGAAAGGAAAACTTTTAAAAGTTAGTTTTTCACATAACACTGTGTGAGCCTGACTTTAACCCTCTAAACACTAAGTCCCCAGAGTGATGTAAAATTAACGGAGAGGCTGAATGAATGGTACCTTGGCATGGGAAATATATGAATTCTTCTAGTTGTCAGTGTGAATTGCGCTTTGCTCTGCTGCTGCACTAATACAGACCAACCTTTTATAACAGTCGACTGGGTCCAATGTCTCAGTGGCTGCCTTATAAGTGAAGAATGAAAGAAGGGCCAACTTCCAGGTCACCAGGTCACTGCTGACGTTACTAGCTGCACATTGCGCACATGTGCTATTGGGCACAGGAAGTGCCACTGCTGCAACTTCCTAGGCAAAGAGACATCAACGGCACTTTATGCGCATAAATAAATAATACTCCTTACATAGGTTACAATGCCTTTCATGTCGGAAAGACAGCTCAAAGTGCTGCACAGGATTTACTGTAAAGTGCAGAAATTGTACATTTTCTGGGTGAACTCATAGCGTGTAGAAAGTAGTGTCAGTGGCAAACTGATCAGCCGAAGGTCAGACATTATTTAGCATGGGAAGTCAGTTAGTCAGAGCTGGAAGCATGGGAAGTCAGTTAGTCAGTTCCGCAGGAGATACAGCACTGGAAGCAAGGCAGCACTGTATCAAAAGGTATGAAAATGGGGTTCCCCTATTGTCAAGAAACTATTTAACTTATTTTATGGCTCCACATTTTGCACTGAAATTTTGAAGGAATTGTCAGAGACCTTGCCTAACACAATCTAAGTGTAATGTAAAAAGTGCATTTCTTTCATAGAAAGATACATTTGTTTCCCTTGAACAATCAAATCAGATAATGTTGAGTTTCCTTAACCTTGTTCAAAGTTTAATACTTCGCCAGCACTTAACAGAGGAATGGAGCATTGTGTACTAAAGGGTTGGGGGTGGTGTTGAGATAAAATAAGTTAAAGTAATTTTACAATACGTATGTCCCACATTGGAAATAGTTGTTTTTATTTTGAAAAAGGGTGGTCAATTTAAAGCTGAAAATTATGTTATATGTTCTGAAAGTTAAAGCGCAAACGTTCCCCACCACAACTCTTTCCCCCTGCATTGGACAGTGCAAACTGAGCTGTTCAGGCACTATTGTAGCTATTTGTAGCTTTGTCACTGTAGGTGTAGGTTGATGACTTGTGGGTGCTTCCAGCCACTGTTGGCCACTGGTGAGGTGAGCTTTGATAAGACGCACCAATGTTTGTCAGATTTACTGTCAGTCAAATTCCTGCCATCCACGCAAACTCAGTGCCACTAGGCAACCAAACACATTATCAAGTTTCTCATGCATACACCAGGCCTCTATAGATATAGGTGTGTTAGGTGCATTTTTTCTGCCAAGAACATGGTAGCACTTAATAATAGAGGTAACATGGCAGTAAATGTTGGTGCTTTCTAAATAGATTCAACTGAACTGCTGCTTGCCTACACCTTAAGTATACAACGTCGTGAATGAACTGGTGACTGATGGAAGCATTAGTTTGAATTACAGGTACAAAACATACTAGCAGGAGATTCATACTTATTTTCCCTACACTAAACTTCCATAAAAATATAGAGTAGAGAAAATTATAGATATATCATACACGTTTAAATAATGATGAGGAGTCTGGCTAAGCGTAATTGCTTGCAATGTAAACTGCTTACCCTCTCAGTCTTGCTCTACAGTTTCCTCGAAAGTTGCAGCTGTCAACCCTGTGGAGCACTGTCTAGCTTCTGAGGCAGTGAGAGATCAGGGTAGTCTGAAAGAGTATGTTGTGTTGCCCACACTTTACTTTTCAGTGCTGTTTTGCCTGTGTTTTGCTGCTGTCTGGCTGAGAGGACAATGCAATCTCAGCTCATACTTGGAGATGTTTAAAAGACGGGAGGGAATTGAAGAAATTCCACCTGGGTTTAGATTTACTCTTAATTATGTAGAGTTTCAAAGCATCCTAGAATTTGGCAAATTCTTTTAAACACAATCTTCATTTTGAAGACAGAAATTTCTGTAAGTTTCTTTGAAAACAATAAAAATGGCTTTGAAGCCAAGACTGAATTGAACAATTTGCCAAATGTTATATGCTTTAAAAACGCTATAGAAAGAGAGTAAATTCAAAAATCCAAGTGGAATTTGTCCTCAAATAAACTTGCAGGAGAAATCAGCGTGTGCAGATTTTCCACTTAATCCCGACACACAGAATACCCTTAAAATATTGTACCTGGACTACATTTCCCCCTACTCCCACCATGTACTCTTTATACTTTGAGAAAATACCATTAATTATCATCCACAAATTGTAGTCCATACCCTTTCAGAAAATAGTTTATGTATCACAGCATAATATTTGTTAATAGGATTATTGGCAGGACAGAATTTGTGGTCCTGTAGCTCAGTGGTTAGAGCAGTTGCTTTGCAAGCGAGAGACCTGAGTTCAATTCCAGGCAGGGCGAAACCTTGGGCAAGTTTCCTTACTCCACACACCTAATAATAATCCCTCCAAAACAAAATAATAATAAATTGGTCATTTTCAATCAACGACTGTTTGTGGGACATTGCTGTGCGCAATTGGCTGCCGCGTTCTCCCACAAATATACAGTCAATTCACTTTACAGTATATTCTGTGAAGCGCTTTGGGACATCCTCCCGACGTGAAAGGCACTATATCAAATGCAAGGATTATAACATTGAATATGATTTTGATTCCTGCTTGAAGAATTCTAAAGTGATAAGTCCAGTTAAATCTCATTATTTTGTCCCTAAATTCACCCTCTGTTTGGGCCCAACCCACATGCCAGGTAGCATTCCCCAGATGGGGGGAGGAGCACATGTGGTCGCTCCAGGCCTGTGTCAATGTCATCTCACTAACACTTATTAAAAACCTTCCATTATAACAGAGTGTTTCCCTGGTTCTGGCTGAAACTCCATTACAGTCAGCAGGAGCGTTGAAACCTCAGGAAGATGAATCCTCCTGATAAAAAGGATTACTGTGTCACTCCCTATAAGTTTGTAATGATAGGAAGCTGATCGATTGATTTGACAATGTTATCTCAGCTTTACTTCATTGTAATTTGACGGGGAGTGGAAAAAAAATGAAGCAACCACATAGTACATTTAAAGTGCTATATTGTCTTCCTGAAAAAAAAGATTGTTTGGCAAACTCTGCTTTGAGGAGAGAGAAGAGCTATGTACCATTTTTGTTGCATAGCATCACTGTTAAATGATGAAATTGTGGCATCACTTGGCATGCTTACCAATAAAACATTTTCCAAACACTTGTTTGTAAGGTTATGTGACCCCTTGACATGTAGCGATCTTTTCTGCTATATCTTTATAACAGGAAATCCTTTTATAAAGACTTAGCAAACCAAGATTACTACTTCTAACAATCAGTACACATTAGACCCCATAGAATCATAAAGAAAACATTCATCACGGGGAGTATAGTAATATGAGCCATACTTGTTTAAGGCTGTAAGTGTTGGCCTTTACAACAGGTGTTCAGAGGAGTGTGTGCTTCTCTTTCAGTAGCTTTTTAAGTGTTCTGAGACTCTAATCCCCGTGAAGGGTGTGATATAACTGCAAGTTGTTGTTGTTGTTGTTTGTGTGTTATGCACCACTGACCAATCCTAACATTATACTAATGTCTGTGACAAATAGAACCCTCTTGTTATGTGAGTTCCATTTGCTTTAAAGCCAAGAAAACATCTCAAAGGAGCATACGTTACCTTATTTTCTTTCTATATTTATTTTCAAAAGTATTTTTGCCTAACTTATAATTTCCCTCTCAGTCCTCTTCACCAATGATCAACCAGCTTGCCCACTGCATTCAATAACTATTGCTGTGTTATAAGCAGGTGGGCCGGAAGGGCACAGTATCCCAGCGTTCAAAAATGTACTTATTACTATATCAATTTCATCGTCCTTTAGAAACCAGTCAGAAAATACTCAGGTGTTTGTTATGTCAAGAAAAATGTTCTTACAAAGTGAAAATTATCCATAAATTGGGGAAGATGACTTCTTTTAACAAGTGGTATTATTAACATGAGAGTTTTTTTATTATTCTTGAGTTGTTGTATTCCCCCAATAATCAGATGCCATTTCTTTAAAACTACTGTGCAGCTAAGAATGGAAGATAGCTTAAGGCACTGGAAAGGAGGATTTTCATGACAATTCAGTTAGCAGTTATTGATATTGGTGAGAGAGACAGACACAAAACCGCCTCTATAATCCCTCCAGATTTTACAGGCACCAGAAGGGCTCAATAAATATTTTCTTGTGTAACTACCTCAAGTCTTGACTTGTTCCCCCTCCAACACCCCACCCCCGAAAAAAAATTAAAAGAGAAGGTATCAGCAGTGACCTGCACTTTATCTTAAACCCCAGGTAAACATTAACATTAGCCAAAACCCTGCATCGAAGGGTGAAGCGGTTGTAATATTTTAAAGATCTTTACAACTTCATAATGGACTGAATCAATGAGTCCTATCTGCCCAAGAGCTACTCTTTCTCTGAATCATTGTCCATTACAAGGGAGCGTACATTAAAACTTAATTAACCAGAGATGTCTGCCATGCAGATTCCCGTTTAGTTTAGGACCATCAGTAAAGAAATTACTGACATTCAGTTTAATTTTTACTATACAGAGAAACATGATTGGTGGTTTAATACCCCAAGAAACTTATTTAGGGGGAACAGAGCATTCCTCTTCTTGTGCTACCTCTTTTAACACATGCATTGGAAGCATCAGAGAGAGACCATTACAACTTTTAGTTTGTCAGACTTTCGCCATAGTTCTATGATAATTTGTTTCAAAAACACCAATGTATACCAATTACATATCCCCTCGCTGGATCTGCAGAAATTTCAGGATAGTGAAGGATTGTGAATTATTCAGTAGCTTGTTATATCACTAGGTCTGATTGGTTCCTTCTAAGATGTTTCCCATAAAAATGAATTCCCATGGTGGCTGAGGAGCTGGGGTTTTATGATGTCCATAAAATGGAAGAGCAGGGCTTTACTTGAACTAATAATATCATGGTTGCACCGAGTGATTGATGATCTTTAAAAAGGGCTGGATTGGTTTCATCTTTCTTCACATTTTATCACTGACTTGTTCCCAGTCATGTGCAATCACAAAGGCCAAAAAAGGTAACAAGTGTTTGATGTATGATACTTGAGCCACTTTTGTCAGAACTGCATTTATTTTAAACCCGACCCGTGTTTGTTATTTAACTTCAACATGTCCATATTGTTTCTGTTTATTTTTTTCTGCAGCCAATGGGAACGTGTACTCTTGGGGGACAGGTCAAGAGGTAAGTCAAGTTCGCTGGTTGAGAATTGTACACAAAAAATTTTAAAATATACAAGAGGCCTTTTTCTGGCAGAGAATTTTATTTTGATATAACAAATACCAAATAGGTTTGTAACTTATGCATGAAATCACAGCAAATTAGCTCTAATTTGAGTTGTGAAGATAGGAAACAGCGTGGTTTTGTCAAAGAGAATGAAAACAAATGAGGAGACAACTGAGAGTTAGTTTTAAGTAACCTTGCTGGAATCAACCCTATTCACAAAAACAACAATAAACTAACAGCTGGGCTGGTGGATGTTTTGTGTCTCCCTTCACATTAACTGCCTTCATGTGGTTTTATTTGCCTCCACTCCAGCTCACAAAAATGTTAATACATCTTTTTATTTTGACATTTGGAGCACTATCGCAATGTTGTTTAACAAAAACAACTGGGGTGCATGCAATTAATTTCTTCTGCGGACGGGTATTCTTGGACTGGTGACTCCCTTTGGAAGGGGAGTCAGGACAGAAAAGATTTTGATTGAAAGAGAGACAATTCATTATACAATTCAGCAGCAGCTAGAAGTGGCTCAGGGTGTCAGCCCCAGCTCCAGCGCTTCAATGCTAATGAGAGTCATTGCATATTCATAACCCTAAGTACAGTCAGCTTCTTGTAAAAACTTTTGTCACCCAGGCTTCACGGCGTGAGCAAAGCAGCACACTGTTCGTGTTGTGGCACTTCCGCCATCCAAGCACAAGAACAAGATTGATTGTGTTTCAACGCAGTTTGACAGGGAGCTAAGAGATGCTGCCCCTGGGATACGGAGGCTGAGCTTAGTTTGATTAAGAGGCCCTCTATAATCAAAAAGAAAAAGAAAAGAAAAATTCTCTTTGGTAAGGTAAAGCAATGCCTGAAAGATAAGGTGTGACTTTTCCATGCAGTGCCAAAGGTGATTAGCTTATAGGAGTGCAACATACTTATTGTCAAGTTAGCTGTGAAGAAAGGCATGTTAACTCTGGAGATTGTGTCTGTCTCACACAATTGTTCTTGTAACCATGCTCAGCATTACATGTGTGAACTCTTGGATATTTTGACAGAAATATTTTGTTAAAGTAATGTTATTAAGTTGATAACGTGTTCTTGAAGGTCTTCTAGCTCCCACATATCAAGAAGAAACAAAAATGCTGGGGGGGGTTGGGGGATGGAGGGGGGAGGAAGATAAAAGGACAGCACCAAGTGTATTTATACCCACCCCACGATTTGCTGGCTGTAAGGCTGTTGAGTCTTACAGTTTACTTATCCCTTCAGGAAACATGTTCTGTGAGTAAATTAAAGAATGCCAATGTAATTTTAAATCTGGAGTTACACACATTGAATGACCTGCTGATCAGTTTTGTCTTCCACTCACCTTTGGTTTGTCTCATTATTTCAAATTGACAGCAAAAAATCTTTCCACACTGAGGCAATCGGAGCACAGGAATTGCAAGTGGGAGGACTCAAAAACAATACTGCAACTTCTGAATCAAAAGAAAAGTTTTGATTGTCCATGAAATAAAGCAATAGTTCATGGCTTTAAAGGTCAAGGAGCTTACCATAAAATTGAGCTCCATGACAAAACATTTTAAACTATATCTTCATGTGCATTTTGCTGTGTGTCCTGACCAGTGCATATTATGCTATAAGAAGTGGGAATTGTACACAGAAGGCCTTGTACCTCTGTGAAAGAAAATCTTTTATTGTATTACACACGAGGATACATGAGGTTCTAATTCTGTGAAACAGAGTACACCATTGTATAATATAAACGGAGTTGTATATCTGTAAAACAAAGGGTATTATTTAGTAAAACAGAGTGTATTAAAGTATAATATATGAGGAGTATTGTAGCACATTATATAGTATGTATGTATATACAGGAGTATTGTATGCCTATTAAACAGTGTACTTATTTGATAAAATCCTCTTTTCCGTGTCAGTCCAGCCCATTGAATCCCTAAACTGTATCACAATCTGAATCCTCCCATAATAGTATTGATGACAATAATAATCCTTGCATTTGATATCGCGCTTTTCACATTTTCTAGACGTCTCAAAGCACTTCACAGAATATACTGTAAAGTGAATTGACTGCATATTTGTGGGCGATGGTATCTGACATCACATAGTCTGACATTGAAGTAACAATTGGGCACATCTGAGCAGGAATAATAATTTGCTCTGTGTACATTCTAGCTAATGTACTGCATTTGGGAGGGTTGGGGATTTGCTGGATGTGGATTGTAATGACAATCTGAAGCTTCTTTCTTAGATGCAATTGTCACTCAAATTCCCGAAGTGTGTTGCAAACTTGTAGCACACTCCCACTTCCACTTGATAGTTATCTGAAACTGAAAAAATCTAAACTCTATACAAAAAATTTGTATCTACATAAGGAACAACGAGAAAAATATAACCAGTATATTTATTTTAATTTTCAGTTGCAGTTCACAGTAAAAGAAAAGTCATCATTTCAAATCACCTATATACTTTAACACACTCTGGAATATGTGTATATTTATGTATTTGATTCTGTGATAGCTTGTAATGTTTAACTCATATTGAGGATTAAAATGCAGGTTTAGCTAATAGCCCACTGGCTATCTGGTCAGGACACCTCTTCTCAGGAGAAACTCTTCTCTTTTTGAATAGTTTCATGCAATCTTTAACATCCATCTGACAGGAAGACAGGACCTCAATTTAACATCTCATCCAATGTACAGCACCCCCAAGAATGCAGTACTCCTTGAGGACACCATTGGAGGAGTATCAGCCAAATTAACTCAGAATCCCAATGTGTGACTTGAACCCACAATCTTCTAGCTTGGCGACAAGTGTACTACTAACTTAGCCAGACCGACACTTAGGTGATCTTGGTGTCACTGAATTAGTAATAATCAGAAGGGAGTATCAGTATTTCAAAGAAGTAGTAAAGTGTTGGCTCTATCAATGAGTTTCTACTGAGTGTTCATGTAATTAACTAGCACTATACTCACCATCTTGAACACTGGGTCAACAGGTAGGATTTGATGGTGGATGTCCCCAAGTGTGAGATTGTGCTGAGAAGGGGTGAAGAACATTGGTCATCCTTGTCTCTCTTCACTGACAATAAAGTTCCATTGCAAGATTAAACTTCTGTCGAATAAGCCATGTATACAAACTATACTCCCACATGGTTCTAAGCTCCAGGCCATGAAATGGAGAGGTGTGCTTTGGCCAGTTTGGGACATTTAGCCCTGAGCAGTGGGGTGCATTTGTGGTAAAAAGAATATCAATCACCAAGAAGGAGTACTCCAATCTACATTGACCTGATCTCTTTACCAAGACCCCTCACTTGAGGACCTGCATTATGCTGTTGGTGTTACTAAGCCTAGTATGTGGCATTGAATGTGGATCACATCAAGGTGGCTGATGTCACGAGATGTCATGGACAGATCCTCCCACCACCCTGAAGTCAGATGTGCATCAACTAGCCAGTGAGAAAAGGTTGAGGCTTGAGACCACAAATGCTGGAAGATGTTATCTGGAATCAAGTTTGTGAGCACATACTCAGGAATCCAGGCCTTGTGGTTACCTTGATTGGTGCACAGAAAGTTAACCAACTGCTGATGAAATGCTAAATTTTCAATTGGTGGAGACACGGCTCAATGGGTAGGGATGTTTGTCCAAGCTGTGGGCAGGAGGATGGTGGCAATGCTCTCATGCATTTCATGTTTCAATCATGCTGCTCACTAAGAGCCTTGCAAGGAGTTTTGAGGCTGGTGACTGAGCCAGGTGGGTCCACATATTGTCTTAAACATTAAGATCAAGCTGCACTGTAGAAATCTCTTGAATTCAGTCTTAATTTGGTTATTAGTTATTTTTGAGAAGACAGAAAACCAGCTACCAAATTAAGACTGATTTTAAGAACTTTCCATCATGCCACACAGACTGACATGGTCTTGCAGGCTAGAAATAGGAATTTTGTACCTTGTATAAAACTAAAACTATTTATTTGTGCACCATCTGGTTTTGGAGTTAGTTCTGACAATAAATATAATTATAAAACAATAAGTTTCCATAAGTTATAAAAACCTGCAAATAATTACAGAAATAGATATTTATTAACTCCCTGATTCAGTGCATGCCTAGATTCAATTTGCTTATTGCCTCTCTCGGTTGATGAGGGGAGCATTATATGGTCCCAAAGGCTTCTGCAATTCACATCTATTTAGCTGGTCCAATAAAAAGTATCATATATTGCACTTGGAGAATATACGCCAATAAAATCTCCAGTAAATTGGAATCCTGCAACTTTAAATAACAGCGTGGTGACATTTTATATAGTTTATGTACATATAACATGGAATACTGACCATCTCACTGTGTATAATTCCTCCTTTTGTGTTAAGGAAGCACTAAAATTAGAAAGTTCACAGACTCCTGATGCCAAGAGCTGCTCCTATCCTAGTTACGGGAATCTACATGCTTTTATGACCAGGCTTATGACCATGGATTTGCCTCCACGATAAGACACCAGAAAGAGTCAATTAAACAGACAGTATCAGTTGATTCAACTGGAATTACGTATGTTTCTGGAGCAATGTGGATTGAGGAAAGAATGAGAGCTTGCATTTGATGTCACCTTATCACTTCAAAGCACTTCACAGTAATTGCTGTCAAATGTAGTGACTGTCTTTGTAGGCAAGCAGAGAATGCAACTTAGTGTGGTTGATCTATCAAAAGGGGATGGTCTTGATGCACCAAAGGCCTGAAATCTTCAAAGGAATTGAAAAAATTGAGTTCTGGTCAAAATTTCATTCATTAGAGGATGATGTGAAATAAGCCCTTGACACTTGACACACAATTAACTTTAACTCTATCAAAGTGCCTTGGTCTTTTTGTAGTGATGCACCAACAACAACAAAAAAAAGATGACATTTGTATAGCGCCTTTCAAGTAGGGAGGACGTCCCAAGGTGCTGGACAGTGTACAGCATTTCAGACCCAAGCTGGGGTCAGGGGAGAGGAGAGGGGAAGGGGGGTGACCAATGGCATGGTCAAAGAGGAGGGTTTTGAGGCGGGACTTGAAGGAGGCTAAGGAGGGGGCGAGGTGGACTGATTGAGGGATGGAGTTCCAGAGGTTGGGGGCAGAGTGGCTGAAGGCTCTCCTGCTGATGGTGGGGCAGGTGGAGCAGGCCGGAGCCAGCTGAGCGGAGGGAGCGAGCGGGTTGGTAGGGGGTTAGGAGTTCACAGAGATAGGGTGGGGCGAGACCATTGAGGGCTTTGTAGGTGAGGACCAGGATTTTGAACTGGATCCTCTGAAGGGTATGATGCACTGCTGAATTAGGGATTAAGGATAGTGTTGCAATCCTTTCCTCAACCTGTCACAAATTGCTGGTGCCTAGACAATGATCGCATGATATGACCACTGGAAATATGAGAAGCATTTGTTTGAAAATTTAAGAATTAAGTTGTTCAGTCTTGTCCCTTATTGGTACAATAGCCCAGTTGGACATTTGGTGCTCTTTGAGTGAATTTGAGCTCTTACAGAATTCCAGGGAGAAAAGTTCTCGAGTGATCAGTTTTCTCCATTTTTTCCCAGCACATGAAGAAAACCATAGCATATAAGTGAATGGCAGTGAATTTAAATCAACATTTACTAATCCAGTTGGTGGCAGTGCGGACTGTGGTGCTCCATCACATAGAAAACTATTTTTGCACTCTGCCACAGGCCAACGCTATTTGCATTTCACTCGTGCCAATGCTAATGGCGATGATATCATTCTCCCCGCTCTGTCTTACAACTAACAGTTTAGGGGCAGCAAAAGCACAAAAGGCTTCCTAAGAGTACATTAACCACCAGAGTGCCAAACTTCAAATTTTCTAATTTTCAAAGGCATCTTTTCTTTTTTACATTATCTTCTGCAATGAGTTCCTTTCTTAACCCAATTGCTATAAAACAGAATCTGAAAAGCTTTGTTGAATCACAGCACTGTTGGCAAGCTCTGAACAACATTTTTAGTTGAGAAAACTGCACTAAACAGGTAATACTGAAAATGAACATCATTCCTTAATGAAGATCCTACCTGATGCATCAAGCCCTGACTGACCTGGCATGGACTCCCAGAAATTTCTTTGCTTTTAATTCAGATTTCCAAAGTTTAGGTTTTTTTCTGTTCACCTCTTTGAATAGCTATCGCCTTGGAGGACTTTTTTTTTCATCTGGAAGTGGAATCACTGTTGCTGTCCTCAAAGGGTTAATGCCAGACAGACCATGAGCAAATGAAGTTGAACAGGAATGAATTAGGATGGGCAAAAGAAAAAAAGACTAGAAACGATCCTTTAAGGCATAAAAGGCAAGTAAGGAGAAGGGTGCAAAGAAAAAGCTTGGGTGCAGAGGAAAATCATCATATTACACCAATCTGTACCCTATCTTTATGTGCATCTGTGATCCTAGTATCCACAGATCTGGGGGAGGCAAGGGAGGTTCCCTGGACAAACATGTAAGGAAAATGCTTTATCTGACATGATCTAGGGTGCTTTTATTAAGTATAGACAAATATATGAGAGCAATACGAACAGATGTAAGAATTTCCTTTGTGGTACTGAACATGATATACAGAGGGACAGGAGACTGTTGTAAATGTTTCCGGATATTATAGGAGGTTTTCAATAGTCTAAGCAGAAATTCTATATTTTGGTGATTTATTATGGTTATTTTAATTTCTGGTAGATTATTAAACTGTTGTGACATTAATTTTTCAGTCATATCAGCTTTATTGAAGTAGGAAGGTAGGAAGGTTAAAAACAATGATTGTTTTGTAGTTAGAGAAATTTATTTCTCCCCACATGACAATCATTTCAGCAAAATTCAGGCAGTTTGCCAGCAGTTGCGATTGAACCAAATGCAAACATATAAGTCCTACTGTGTATTTAGAGTTGCAACATTAATTTGTTTTAATTGTTCCATGTAGAATCAGTTTGCGCGACAACTTAATGTTGTTTCTGTGTGCACAGTAGCTATAGAATTTCACACTGCATTGATCTGAGCTGCTTTACCCTTGGAGATGAAAACTGTGTAATTGAGATGGCTTCTTCAATGTTGAGGCATGTGGTGAATTTAGTCTGGGTTCATGCACAACACAAACACATAACCCCATGTTTCTTTAAAATTATCTTGAGACTAACCATTTGATACGGACCGATTTAACCCTTTCTGCTTTATTTGTGCCCAATTGTAGCAATTCTGAATAAATTCAACATTCATGCCATCCTGGCTCAATCGGTACCACTCTCTGCTTTGAAGAAGATTCTGGGTTCAAGCTACATATCAGGACTCTGTTCATAGCCTACCTTGTCAATGCCAATGTAGTATTGGGGAATGCTGTGTTGTTGGAGGTGCTGTCCTTTGAATAAGATGTTAAATCAAGGTCCTTTTCAGGTGGACGTTAAAATGGCACTATTCAAAAAGAGAAGGGAGTATTCCACCTGGTGCCCTGGTCAAGAACCCCTTAGGTACAAAATTGTTCTTACACTTCATGACTGTTTGTGGGACATTGCTGTGCACAAATTGGCTGTAGCAAATTGGCTACAGATAAACAATCACTACACTTTACAGAAAAATGTGAAGACCTTTAGGAAGTTTCAATGTGATAAAGTATTATACAAAATAAAAGGATTATGATTATTTGTGGTATTTCATAACAACAACAACAACAAGATTCCATTTATAAAGCGCCTTTCACGTCAGGAGGACGTCCCAAGGCGCTGCACAGTTGGGTCATGACCCGAGCAGGGGGGAAATGGTCAGGGTGAGGGGAGGGAAGGGAGGGAGCGAGGAGGGGGAAATGGTCAGGGTGAGGGGAGGGAAGGGAGGGAGCGAGGAGGGGGGAAATGGTCAGGGTGAGGGGAGGGAAGGGAGGGAGCGAGGAGGGGGAAGAGAGTCGAGAGGGGAGCTGAAGGCACGGTCAAAGAGAAAGGTTTTGAGACCGGCCTTGAAGGAGGAAAGGGAGGAAGCAAGGCGAAGGCACTGGGGGTTAGAGTTCCAGAGCCTCGGGGCTGAGAGGCTGAAGGCCCGACCACCGATGGTAGGGCGGTTGGGGCGGGGGACGTGGAGCAGACCGGAGCCAGAGGAACGGAGGGTACGGGCAGGTAGGTAGGGGATAGTAGGTTGGAGTGGTAGGAGGGAGCAAGGCCGTGAATGGCCTTGTAGGTGAGGATGAGGATCTTGAATTCGATCCTCTGGGGGATGGGGAGCCAGTGGAGGCGAGCGAGGGTGGGAGTGATGTGGTCCCGAAGCCTGGTGCGGGACAGTACACGAGCTGCAGAGTTCTGAATGACCTGCAGCTTGTGGAGGGAGGTGGCGGGAAGGCCGGCGAGGAGAGAGTTCCCGTAGTCCAGCCTTGAGGTGACAAAGGCGTGAACCAGGGTTTCAGCAGCGTGAGGGGTGAGGTAATGGCGTAGTCTGGCGATGTTCCGGAGGTGATGGAAGGCGGTGCCAGTTGTGGTGCGGATGTGAGGGAGAAAGGACAGCTCAGGGTCGAACAAAACGCCGAGGTTCCTGACTGGCTTTGAGAGGTGGAGAGTGCAGCCTTGGATGCTGATGGTGTCAGCGCCTGAGGTGCGGAGGCGCTGACGTGAGCCAATCAGGAGGGCCTCGGTTTTTCGCACGTTGAGCTGAAGAAAGTTGTCTTGTTTAATAAAGAACCCTGTCGACTCATCAGAATTCTGCTCTGGAAATAGACTGAGTTGGAGCAATGTTGCTGTAGGGCTAGCATGATGTTCTGTATACCATTTGGATGATTCAGATTCCTCATTAAACAATCGTTGTTAAGGACTATCACAAGCTTGGCCCATTATATCTAAAACCTTTAATGTGAAGAGGACATTATCTAAAGGAGTACCTGTTCTGCTGCCCGCTGTTAAAAATGGTTCTTTATTTACAGGGGCAACTGGGACATGGGGAGGGCATGACATTCCTTGTGAAACCATGTTGCGTTTCCGCTCATCAACTCCAGGGATGTGTTCAGCAGATAGCAGCTGGAGATTGTTACAGCAGTGCACTCACTGGTATGTCGTAGTCCAATGCAAATTTTCCTCTTTTTAAATATTAAATATTTTTTCTTTTGCATAACTATCTTTAACTATTCCAGGAGCTTGCCTCATGCATATGAGCTTTAACTGTTTACTGATGGGAATTAAAGAACTTCAGAAAAGGCTTAATACTTTGTATTCACAAGGCTAATCCCAGGAACCTTACATTAAAACTTGCTTCCAATTATAGTTTTCATTGCATAAGTATTAGGACCTGAGATCTTTGCAGCCTTGAAATCTTTCTGCATGCCTTGCAACAACACTCTAGCAACTCAAAAATTACTCAGGCTGACATAGGGGCACTGGATACAGAGTTTATTCTTCTGCTGACTTCAACATTCAACCAGTGTTTAATTAAAATAAAATTTTATTTTTACAATCCATTTGCTTCCCATCAGACTTCCAATCCTGGGTCAGGCAAATCCACTGAAGGCTCCTTCTATCATTGAGCCACAAAGATAGACCACTATGTAGGAAACAGAAGATTGAGGAATCTGCCCAGAAAGGTCATGGAGTGCATTGCAGGTGGTCACCAGCAGACAGTGAAAGAGGTTCAGGTCCATTGTGGTTCCCATCATCTATTACAGTATTAGATGGGGTGATACAGCTTGTAAACAGGCAATTCAGCCCTATTAGTTCATGCCAGTGTTTATATTCCACTGGAGCCACACTGTTCCTACTCCCCACACCTATACCTTTCTCCCTATTGTATGAATCAAGTTTGCTCTAAAATACATCTGTGCTTCAACCATAGTTCCAGTAGTGAGACCCACAGTCTCACCACTCTCTGCCTGAATACGTTCCTCCTAAACTCCCTATTAGATCTGCTACTAGATATCTTATTTATGACATTCTTGTTTTGGAATCACTAACTTGTGGAAGCAGCCTATTAACATCCATCTTATTAAATCTTAAACAGCTGTACCCATTTATCCCTGGTAACGTGCTTATAAATCTATGCTGAATCCGCTTCAATGCTACAATATCCTTCCTGCAATATCATATTCAAAAGTTACACAATACTCCAATTGCAGTCCAATCGAAAGTTTATAAAAGTTTAAAAGTAGCATAAAAATTGCTATTTATAACAACTCTCAGTTGATAAATTGCACTGTCCCTAAGAAATAAAATTATTTGGATAAAGTCTATGGTAACATAGGATTTACAGGGCTGTGGAAGGTGTGGTCAATGAGTCGCTTACTAGAGGGCATGGATTCAAAGTAATTTGCCAAAAGAGCAAAGGGAGAGGTAAGGAGAAATCTTTTTAAGAAGTTTGTTAGGACATGGAACAGTCCTAGAAGTTACCTAGAACAGTGGTTGAGGCAGAATGCATATTAGCTTTTAAGAAAGAATTAGATAAATATCTGAAAAAGAGAAAAATAAGAGATTATGGAAAAAAGACAGGAGAATCAGACTAAATGGGTAGCTTTTTTATGAAAGCCAACCCAGGCATGATGGATCAAATGGCATTATTCTATGCTGTAAATAGTTCTATGACCAAAGTACCTTTTTGAATCCATGCTTTCTTATGTTCATTATTGAACCTGTGCAAAATTTGAAGCTGTCTTTCAGCCTATGTTCTCTTGCACTCCTTCTTATACCACTGTGTTCAATTATTTTAGCAATATGTTTCCTGTTAACTCAGATCACAAGAGGTTTGGATGGTGAAGGCCTTTTGATCTCATCCTTCCAGAAAACAGGGTAACCCCCATTATTCAGGCCACATTATTATGAGGCATGTTAAAATTGATCACAGATCAGCATTTCATGGTCATCAGGTCACTGCTGATATCACTTCCTGTATGTTACATATATCTGCACATAATGGGGATCATCTTGTATCACCCTATCAACTTACGATTTCCAGCATTAAACTGTTTATTAAATTATCACGGTAAACCATTTGCAACTGTTGATTACTCACTGTATAAAGAAATTATTTCTAGTGTCTGTCCTAAGGAAGATTGTCCTAGGAGTGAAAATGTGCTGTATGATGTGATAATTATCACATTGAGGGATATTCCATTCCTGGAGATGTGCCAGTCAATAAATTCCCTGGAGAAACAGCACCCTCCCTTACTTTTCTCAAATGGAAGGCAATTGAGCTGCAAAACCACCGAGCTGCTTTTGATCTGCCATCGCACAGAACCTAGCATTTCAGAGCCTGAATACTACTTTAAAGTTGAGTTAAATGGTATTCCCTCAAGCCCTGAAAGGTTGACGTTGTGCCGTGAAGAAAAAAAAAGTTGCAGTGGCTTGGATTAAAGACTGCAGTGACTGGCTTTGGATGAACTACTTCAATAAAGTCAATGGGCGGTGGTGCGGGGGTGGGGGTGGTGTCCCTGCTATAGTTTTTAACTGGAACAACTCCAGGAGTGGAATGTCCCACAATGTGCTATTATCACATCACATACCACATTTTTCACCCCAGTGTGTTACTGAGTTCTTCCAGAACTCAAATTTTAATGTTACTTTGGCTCTGGAACTGCCTTCCTCACTCCCTTCGTCTCGCTCCCTTCCTTCCCGTTTTCAGGTCTCTGCTGAAGACCTTTCTTTTCGACCACACTTTTGGTCACATTCCCACCCCTCCCCCTGGCTCGGTCCAGGGATCCGAAACTGTAAAGCGCTCTGAGACGCCATCCAGCGTGGAGGGCGCTATATAAATCCAAGCTGTGGTTGTTGTTGTTAATCAAAGTAGAAACATCTTACTATCTTTTTCTTCCGCTTTTTATTTTTATTCAATCCTTTCCTATTTTTGTTATTTTTTTCCTTGTTTGATTACTCCAGCCTGGTTGACCATATCTAACCCAGATGTGCAGGGAGATAATCTCTTTCTATCTGCACCACTGATCCAATCACTAGACAAAAAATACAAGGGAGCTGTGAAAGTTCTCTTGCCCTCTGATATTCCTCCCTATGGGAAAGTACAGTATTTGGCTAATTCCCACTTGGATGTTCTTGCGATGATAAAGATTTAATATGTATTCCTGGCATAGAAAGGCATCGAGAAACTCAATGAGATGAAACTCATTTTCATTAAATGAAATAACCTAAACGCCAGTAAAACTAGACTTCTGCTTCAAATTAACACCTTTGATGTGCAATAATTAACAATTCTGTGAAATTGTTTTCATTAGGGGTCATGATTCTTATAGCATTATAAAAAAAATGTATTAATATATGTTAACAGTTTAATATGTCTGGATGTCAGATTATTATTGAATGCGTCCTCTTAGCCTTCTTATTTAAGCATAATTCCATCCCATTGAACTTCTGGCACTATTTTGCTATTACATACTCCAGAGACACCAATTTAAGAGCTATCTTGTTTGTTTATTTCAAAGCTAATGGGGAGTTATTTATGTGGGGAAGAAACTGTCATGTGATTGATGCGACCCAACCAGTGTCTCATAAATTTTGGAGCCCGCGGAAAATTGATCTTGGTGCGCAAGACATAAAGAGAGTAAGTTGTGGACATTGGCATGCCTCTGCTTTCACCCGACAGCCTGTTGGTAAGCTGCCTTTTTTTATTATATTATTTCTAAGCCATTTTGAAGACTGTGGAAGCAGTTTCCTATCAGGATGAAAATTTGCACCTACAGTATTAATTTTAGTCAGAGAATAGTGCAACAGTAAGGCTGGTTATTTATGTTGATGCTTTCTTATCTTCAATATTCGAAATTCTCAGAATATCAATTTTATAGATGTTCCAGTGAAAACAAGCCTCCAGACTTGAAAGGATGGAGATTAATATATTGGTGTGAAATTGAGATGTGCAATGTGTTCGTTATCATCAGTGATAATTATCACATCATTGGTAAATGAGATCGAGCCATTAAGACTGCCCAAAGCTGTGATCCCTGCTGTCTCTGTCTCAGTGGTTGGGCCCACCAATGTTGTGGCCACCACTGGACATGCCAGCTCACCAAACACAACTCCAGAGAACTGGTTTGTCAGATATCATTTAACTTTGTTATTTTGGGCTTAAGCCAGCTTTTTATGATCCAGCAACACCACAATAATAATAATAATAATCCTTGCATTTAATGTCGTGCCTTATCATGTCTTCGAGACATTGCAAAGCTCTTCACAGAATATACTGTAAAGTGAATTGACTGTATATTTTGCAAGCGAAACACAGCAGCCAATTGCGCACAGCAGTGTCCCACAAACAATAGCTCAACGGCAGCATTGAGCTTGGGTGCAGCCTTTCAAGCAGGTAATCAGCATAGTCCTGTATCTTAGTGGTTAGAGCACTCGTCTCACAAGCAAGAGGACCTGGGTTCAATTCCTGGCAGGGCGAAACGTTGGACAAGTTTCCTTCCTCCACACGCTTCTGTTTACCGAGCAGTAAGTAGGAACTGTTGTTTGGCGGATTTTTTTTCCGGCGATAATGATCCCTTAAAAAAATGTTTTAAATGGGGTCATCACTCAATCCACGACTGTTTGTGGAACACTGCTGTTCACAATTGGCTGCCAGGTTTCGCCCACAAAATATAGTCTATTCACTTTACAGTATATTCTGTGAAGCGCTTTGAGACATCTCGAAGATGTGATAAGACACTATATCAAATGCAAGGATTGTTATGTATGGCTGGGGACGGGAACTGAAAGGGGAGGAGGAAAATACGGTTAGAAAGGGTCAAAAGAAAAAAATGTGTGATAAAAGGGATAAGCCACTCCTGTTTGTGTCAAACTAAATCAGTTGTTCAGTGTTGGTGAAAGTGTTCAAAACAATATTTGTATTGCAATGTGCAAATTAAAATGTTAGATTTTATTAATATCTTGAAATGAATTTGCAAACAAAGAAAGGACATTTAAAAGTTGCTTTCAGTGACTGTTTTGCAAACATTTGTTTTATAGTAAGGCTAAGATCCAGTGGGAAATAACAGATCTGCTCCCAGGTCTAGAAGTCTCTGGACAAGAAACTCTCGAGTGGTTAGTCACCTCACTCTCAGATGTGTGGTGTGCGTATGCAGCACTTTCAATGCACGTACCCAGAGATTGTTGATCTTATAATAATCCTTGAATTTCATATAGCATCTTATCACATTGTTGATACTTTTCAAAGTGCTTTACAGCTGTAAAATAGTTATTGTGTATTTTGTTGGCAAAGAGTAATAATAATAATGCTTGTATTTGATAAATCGCCTTATCACATCTTCGAGACGGCTCAAAGCACTTCACAGAATATACTGTAAAATTAACTGACTGTATATTTTGTGAGCGAAATGCAGCAGTCAATTGTGCCAAGCAGTAAGCCACAAACAGTCGTGGATTGGGTGACCAAATTATTATTTTTTTTGAAGGAATTATTACCCCGAGAAAAGCGATCCATCAATCGACTAAAAACCGGGTTCCTACTTACTGTTAGGTAAACAGAGGCATGTGGAGTACGGAAACTTGCCCAACATTTCGCCCTGCCGGGAATCGAACTCAGGTCCTCTCGCTTGCGAGGCGAGTGCTCTAACCACTAAGATACAGGACTCCACATTGCGTAATTCTGTGAGCGAACACATTCGATGACGGCTGGTTTGGGGCCCAACAATTGTGAGTGGCCTGAGTGGGGACAGGGTCAAATCCGGCTTGTTATTAATTATCCTGGCTTGACATTTATTAAAATTGTTATAATTATCACCGGTGATAGTTAGTACCATCACACATCACAATTTTAATTTGTATCAAAAATGGCCAGCTTTGCATGCAGCCCTTGCCATTTAAACATCTCATTCAATAATAGCATCTGAACGTATGCATTGAGCAAAACTATGAATCAATGTGTACTAAGAATACTTATTCATAGCATTTGAAAGGGCTAACGTTAACACAAGTCTAGTTCTCATTATTCATGGTGTTTATTGGGAATGGACATTTGCAATAAGATGTGTCCTGTGTTTATACACTACTGTGAGGGGATATGAAGTAAGTAAGTAAATGCTGGACTGTCATTTCATTTTCTTGACACTGCTCTTCAACTCAAGAGCATATACTGCTGAAATACAATAACATTCCTTTTTTCACATTCCAAATCTTTCACTGACCAGGACTAATGTTACTAGGTTGTGTGCCATATTCAGAGTGACTCTGTGTTGCAAAACGGTGTCCACTGGAAAGATGCAGCTCAGTTCACTAGTCATTTTTTAGAGCAATCGGTGAGAAAAGATATTTTTACACAGCTTTTGATTTGGATCTGGGTATCAAGAGGCAGTACCAGATGCTTCCACTGGTTAGTAAAGCCATTGAAGATTCAGTGGTTAGCCTGTACCCAATAATCTCCAGAAGTAGGTGAGCAGAATGCATCCCTCCGTGGAGAGAGTGTACATTCCATTCCAATATACAGGAATTTCCGTGTGTAGGTGGGATACATGGAACTCTGTTTGGTTTGGATACTCTTAAGCACAGTGATTGGTTATCGCAAGTGTAGGACACCCTGGTGACTAAACTAAATCTGAGGATTCATATCACAGTACAGAAATTAAATAACATTCAACTATTGCTTTTAGACGCAATACTGGTACAGAGGATGAACCTAAGTCAAAACTGTCCAATGATCTGTCCCAAGTTATCATTTATGACCCAGTTACACCACACGATTAATGTAGTTTGAATGTGGTTTTCATGCCAAATCAATGCCGAACGTTTAGCATTAACTAAATTAATTCACTCCAGAGACACCAATTTAAGATCTATGCTGTTTGTTTATTCCAAAACCAAAGGGGAATTATTTATGCGTGGAAGAAACTGCCATGTGATTGATCCAATCCAGCCAGTGCCTCATAAATTCTGGAGCCAATGGAAATTGATCTTGGCACTCAGGACATGCAGAGGAGCATGAGGTGCGGGTATTATATTGAAATGGTTCATTCCTAATAGCAACAACCTATTTGTAGGTGACAGAAGGTGGTTGTGGAATAAAATTGATGCAAAGTGCAATTATGGATACTCAGTAGCTGAGTACCAAAAAGTCTTTCAAACTTAAAAATCTTGGTGTGAAATTTGGGGCATTTCATAACTCATCATGAAATGCCACAAATTTCACCCCATTAAGCCTAAATGTTTACGATCAGGTAGTTTGTGACAGTTGGTGGAGCTCTGCATGTGTGGTTAGTCGTATATTTATAGACATCTCCTTTACTTTGGACTCAGTTCCAGAGGAAAGTGATTTGGAGTATGCAGCCTAATTGCAGTATTACAGTTTGATTTAATTTGACCTTTATTAAGAAATGTTCTTTGGTTCGGCTCTGCAATTCTGTACATCGCATTCAGCCAAGAGCATGGATAGCTGCCCTGCTTGCTGGCTCTTCCATTGCCATCCAGCAGGAGGTGATCTCTCCAGTTATTCCTCTGGGAATCTAAAGTGCAATATTCACAAATCAGAATTTGTTGCATAAATGTTGACATGTAATTGATGAATGTCAGCATGCAAAATAGCAAATCATAAATCTTGAGCAAGCAACGTCTGAAAAAAAGGCAGCGGGAAAACTTTTTGAGACATCTCAATGATGTGATAAGGCATTATATAAAATGCAAGAATTATTATTAACACCAGCAGGAAACAGCGAGCATTTTCTTGGCAATTTTTGGTGTACTTTTCCAGCTTGAGATTCATAGTTCTCTATTTTATGAATCTCTCAATCTAATATTAGCAAACCAACCACAACTTATATTTATATAGCGCCCTTTGCAAATATTGCATTTTAGGTCATCTGCATCCCTCCCTGTGTGTATTGTCGAGGAAAACCTGTGATCTGCCATTCAATGGTATAGAATTTACAGAAGTGTATTTAAAGGGAAAATATCAGGAACTGACAAGCTCAGGCATCTTCCGAGTATTGTGGAATCTTGTAGTGTAGTGGTCAGAGCACTTGCCTCGGCAAGCGAAAGGAGCCGGGTTCAATTTTCCGGGCAGGGCGAAACCTTAGGCAAATTTCTTTACTCCACGCACCTGTTTCCCTAGCAGTAAGTAGGAACCTGCTTGTTAGTTGATTGGCGGATTACTTTCTGGGTGTAATAATCCCTTAAAACCCCCAAATAATAATTTGGTCACTCAAACCATGACTGTTTGTCGGACACTGCTGTGCGCAATTGGCTGCTGAATTTCTCCCACAAAATACACAGTTGTATACTTCACAGTATATTCTGTGAAGCACTTTGAGACGTCTCAACGATGTGATAAGGCGCTATATCAAATGCAGGATTATTATTATTGCTTTAGTTTAGTAAAGTGATGGCTTTAGTGTCCATTGCTCCTTTGTGCAACAGAACAATTCAAGTCAAGAGCTGCATTTCATTTCTTTCCAATAACAGATAGCAAGCACTGCAATCCATCCTGTGCAATTGACAAATTTATAAACCTCTGCATTGTTTATTTTACTACGCTCTCTTTAATTTAGAACCACAGTTAAACATAATGTTTAAATAAGCAATGAGCCTGACCAATTTCAGTTTCATGTGATGCATGTTATTTGTAAACACACTTACCTCATGCTTACTGCTGTCTGGTACAGATCTCAGCATAACAACCCTTGATTGCTGAATCGCTCTGCATGATTCCACGTTCTAAACTCAGCAAACACTGGAGTAGGATGCAATTAAATCTCAACCAGAAGCAAAACTCTGTATAGTCACCAAGCAGCCCAGTTCTTCTCTGGACACTGTTAACCTCAACACTGCTATGTGGAAATGCTTGAAAATCATCATTTTAATTTGACGGGGTTAGTTCACTGGATTGTCAGTGTACACAGGGTGAGAACCCAACATGTTTTATTTCACACAGAGCAACTGGCAGCAGAACATTGCAATCACAGGTTTCATTTAAAGGGAAGCTTTAATATCAGGTTAGAGCTGTGAGTGCTAAGAACCTACCGCACAGGAATCCAAGTTACTTTCATTCCTTTTCACAAAGCCCTCTCTGTAGAGGCCTGGGTTCATCTATTTCAGCTGCAAAAGACTGGAGCTGATATAAGATGAGTGATGCAGGCCAAGGTAATCCTCTCGGAATGCAGAAACATGATCAGGCTGCCTGGACCAGTCATTAGCCATCTCCCCCTACGTTGGTGTTCAGCCCTGCTGAGTTTGGCTGTATCACCAGCGAATTGCAGAGTATACATGAGCAGTCCACAAGGACTCTTCTTGGCTTAAAAAGAAGGCCCACCACCACTTTCTCAGAACAACCAGGGATAGGCAGTAAGTGCTGCCTTAGCCAGTGTCACTCACATCCAGAGCATCAGTAAAAAGTAGCCTGTAGCCAACCTGTCACATTGACTGTGATAATACACATTGGATACCCCACACAAAGATAATGTAAGTCTGCATCATTCCAATGCATTCTCTGTAATATAAAACAACTGAAATCAAAGCAAAGCCTGCCAAAGATGCATATTTAGAAACATTTCCCCAGGATGTAATCAAGAAGTGGAGAATTTCATTCATTACACCAAAATTACTATTTAAAGACATTCTTTGAGTGTCACCTGGAGAATCAGAGCCATACAGTAATGAGAATGTCCCCCAATAATTGTCTTTTCTAGCTCTCGTATGTTCCTTCATATCTGTAGAATCATTATTCAGGACATTCGCACATGTGAAGAAAATTGTGAATCTCGATTCACTCACTTTGTTCAGTGATCACCAGTCTTATATCGTCAGAGAGTAAAAAGGTTCATTTAATGCAGCTTGGTATCTCAAGTAGTTGAACACTTGACTTCCAACCAAGAGGTCATAAGTTTAAGTCCCAGGGTGGCCTGTTACTCAAACTCATTTGCCTCAATAAGGCCAATTTCATCAGTTCTTCACCAGGAACTGAAGCACCTAGTGGATATAGGGCATTGCCTCTTGAATGAAATGGGGAAAGGGTGAATTTGTGGCAATAGCCTACCCCCAGGTTACTTGAAACTCACCTCCTAATCATGAAGCCACATAGTTTGTTGCTTTAAACGAGCTCAAGGCATACACAGTCCCATCCTTCTGTTTGGGGAATTAGCCTGCGACTGAGCAAAAAATAAATCTGCAACCTAATAGTGCAGCTACTGAGATGCATCAGCTAGATTGTGTATTGATTGGTGCAATATCATCAGATAAATCTGTTACTGAGCCGATTTAATAAAACCCATTAGCGCATGTGTTTTCAATGGGTGACAATATGCTTGAACAAATCCTGCTTGTTTTTCGGATGTTATATTTTGAATTGTATTTTTAACAAGGTGGGAAAAAATTAATAATCTAAAAACAGAAGGAAACTGCAGAAGTGTGCTCTGCAGAAAACATTAAAAACAATCTGCTTAAATGATCAGCTCCCATGGATTTATACTGATACTAGTTTCTCTAACCCTGAAACTAATTATAATCCAACTCCTAGCCTTTGTTATGCTAATTTATCCTGATTTTATTAATATTTCCACCTCTAGCCTTCTTCATCCTAGTATCCTACACGTATAGCATCAACGTGTGCATATCAACTGGATAACATCTTTAAAAGAGACAATAGAAGGCACATAGCAGGGCGGGAAGAAGGGAAGGGTTGAGGAATTTGACTGAAGGCACGGTCAAACAGATATGATTTCAGGAGGTATTCAAAGGCAGGTAGAGTGAAGGAAATTTGGGAGACCATTCCAGCGGTGGATCAATTTAGCCACTATATATTATCCTTATTTTAATCTCCCTAATCCGAATTTACCTCTGACCCTAAAGATAATCCTAACCTTAGCCGTTTTAACCCTAATTTAATTCTAAAATCTTAACACTCACATCCTAGACACAAATCTTAATGTAACTTTTAATCCAGGCTCCCACCCATATTGTAGAATAGATGTGCTGCTGGCACACAAAGAGAATTTGTTGATAATAAATCAACTGCTATGGATGGAGTAAATCTGTTAAAAAGGTCAGAACAAGCTATCTGGGTGAAGACGTTATTCTAGAATATGTTGAGGGGGAATTTGTTCGAAGGCGGATATACAGTAGATACACTGGGGAGGTCTCTTTATTCCAAGTTAAATCAGCAGAGGAGATGTATTTTCATTCCAAAATAAACTCACTGTAGAAGGAATTTAGTCCAGAATAAACTCACTGAGGAGAGATTTTATTCTGGAATAAACCTTTATATGAAATAAATCCATCTGTGGATGCTTGTATAGGGGATTGATTCATGTATGACCTCCACGTAGGGTTCTACGTGCCTGGGAAGGCTCACCTTCAGGGTTCTATTGCAAGGCAAATTACTGAGCAGGGTATTAGAGGCAAAATTTGCTGCAAAGCGTGTTACCATTGCAATATTTGTAGTTTTGTAGAACGTTTTATTAATTGTTCTGCAATATACAGATGTTTAAAATAATATTCCTTGCATTAGATATAATCCATAGAATGCAGAAATATAACTCAATGTTTCACAGAGAATTGCTATCAAGTGTAGTCACCATATATATGTAAGGACATATATTACTAATGCACATTTGAATCATTATGTAAGTAAAGTCCCTGATTTGAAAACTGTTATTAAGTGCCAATTTGTTCTTTACATGGTAAACACTGGATTACTTTTCCTGTTACAAGCAAGCTCTGGATATAAAGCAACCTTTCTATGTATCTGAACCTATTATATATATAATGGGAATCCCACTGTATAATGGATGCTTGCAGCAGCATGGATATTATAGCAGGAAATGACTTGGATAGCACTGTAGGCATTATTTTCTGTTTATTTGAATTAGTATGTGAAAGGTGAGCCTTCCCAGGCCTATCATCGCCACTTCTGTGATTAAAACCTTGCAGGCCTGGTACTAAGAGTCCCTGTGTGCGTGCTGTACACACTTCACTTATCTGTCAATCTTTCAGCCCACTGGTTTTTCAGGCTTCAAGAGGAAACATGCCCTGCTCCATTCACCTCCTGATAAGTTGGACTCTGCTGAAGCAACATGCTTCAGTAAATAAGGTTTCATGTAAAAATCAAACCGCAGTCTTCTTGGGTTTTATGGAGGATTCAACAGATTGCAAATTAGTGACGTGGGAGAATTGGGGGCGAGGAGAAATGCTGTCCTTCTATGGCACAATGAGAGTTGTCATTATTTGTTTTTTTTTGCTTTGATATAAAGGCTCTGATGTTGAATCCACACTCCCCAAATGACACATTTCTCACAGTAATGGTTATTGATTGAACACGGGTTGTGGGAATCCACTTAAAGTTATAGGTCTTGAGAACTGGTGTACTCTTTAGTTTGTTTGGTAAATAAGTCCTTGGAGTCCAGAGTTGTCTCTTCACTCAGGTCCCCAGAGAAAACCCGTTTCAACACACTCCTAAATGGTGCTTTCTGAAGTACTTCACAGAGCTTCTAGAAACTATTAAAGTAATCTAAACAGTTTGGCTGTAATTAAAAACTACTGCAGGAGCCTTGTGCCACTTTGGATTTCTGGATTCTGTGCCTTTAATAACACAACTCAAACATCATAAAGCTTGCTTACATTTTCATTCTGTTCTTCAGCTCATTATTTTCAGCAACTTCCACTGAATCAGTGCTTCATCCTGTAGATGGGAGGGTAGAGAAAAGGCTCAGCTACGGAGTCTTTCAAGTCCACCTTCAAAGTTACTGTACATGCATCTTCCCTTTGTGCCGCAGCCTAACTGGACTTTTACTCCCCTGTTTCCCTCTCCCAGAGATGACTGATAAATACCATGCAGTAGTCTGACTCAGCAGATAATGATATTTCCCCATTGAAGGAAACTTCTTGAATCGTAATCAGGACTAAGATTTGAACTGTATTCCTCTGAAAGGGTGTTTCGCCCTTCACTACCACTACCACACCATCCAAAACCATCAACTTAACAAATCTATTTTTTGAAAAGGTTTTATTAATAGCTGAAATTTGACTCAATTTTACTCCATGTTTCCATTCCTTTCGATGTATGGCATACATCATACAGTACAACCAGTCTCCAGCCACTATATATTGTTGGACCAGTTCAGCATAGGCATAGTAAAACTATGTAACATAGTAACAGGTCAGCAGCCAAGCTCCAACGTGACAAAAAAAAATTTCAATGAACTCTTAACATTTTGTATCAAGATTTATATGTTCTTAGTTCACAAACATCGTATCTTGTCGTTGATATTTGAATAGAACGTATTATTTTGTTATTATTATTTTGTTTTCATTGACACAAAGTTTATGAATGTAGTTATAGTTCATTAATTGTCATTCTAATAAGTGCGTTGTAAAGAACAGAGACATTGGTCTGCTTTGGAATTGAACCGTGTCACTGCTGACGTAGTTAGATAAGCAATATCTAAATGTCATTCTTAGCACAAAGGTGAAGAAATGCTACTTTAAGAGGAAGAGGATTCAGGAACATATACTTCTGTGCTTTTTTCCTACTCTTTAAAGTGCTCTACAGCTGTTGACGTTTGTTTGTGCTGGCATTGCAGAGCAGCACCATGGGAATAAGGAATCCAATTTCAGTGAAACTGGAGAGCGCTTCAAAGGGGACAGCCACTATCCCCAACTGATGGAACTTTCACAGGAAGAAAAAAGTGATGGGGTAAAGGAACCTCACAGCACTATCTCTTACACCTCAATAATCCTCTTCAAACTCCATATCCATCTAAACGGATTGCAGCTGTAGAATTCAGGGCATCTTATGTAAAATGGCTTGCATTTATTTTTTCATTCCATTTAAAACTAATGTGCATGGAGGGGGTGGGGGTGAAAGCGAGGGGATGTTTTTAATGGACTGTGGCTTCACTGATTTAATGCCAGAGAGCGAGGTGAGGGGGTGGGAGAAAGAGGCGTGATGGAAAAGAAACAGAGATGCCTTTAAAGTGAAAAATATTCTTTAGACGTTGTGTTGCATTTTGATCTGATAACATTTGGGAGATTTTTATACTCACACACTTGAGTATACCTACAGTGGTTTAGGAGGCTCAGGTGACATTTTTTGCACATTCACTTTGCTGGTTATCATGACTCCTTTGCACTGCACTAATTTCTTACCCTATTCCTACACACTTGTTGTTTTATGTCTCTCCTTTCCAGAGCTCTCTCAGTTTCATTGCTCCAACATTCTGTGTGGGGGCTGAGGTCCCAGTGTCCCACTGATCGCAGGACACGAGGGCACGAAACCAGCAGCTGTTTCACTTCCTCTTCCACCTCCACACAAAAAAGGATGTTACAAATTCTCACAGAAAATAAACCAATCATGGCACCCAGCCACACCACTCACTGATTTCTTGGGTGTATTGCACCAATTCCTGATGTGTGGTCTATGGCAATTAGTAAATTATTGGTGATATTTAAAAAGGCAGCCTTGTGAGATGGTGCTTGTTACATTTATCCTCTTTGGTTGAAAAGACATGAGATGATGATGGAGTCTAAAATGTGGGAGCCGCACCAGTACTCTCAGAGTTTTCATAAATATTGAACCCTGCTGGTTACCAGATGTGTATTACAATGTCCCTTGAGAACTCTACTCCACTGCACCAATGCAGAGATTGTGATCAAGTGGAGTTCTCACCAGTTGGCGTAACACATAAGCCATTCCCAGTTTGGTTCAATGTGTAAGAATCCACTGTGAATGCTGCTCCAATACCACGTTTTAGACCCTGATGTAAATAACATCAGGTAACATGATTTATGTTATGACACCAGTGCAACAACACAAAATATCTCAAAGCTTCTTCATCCACCTCCTGCCCAAGACTAGAGCAGAACACAAAACATCCAAAGTTCCTGTTCCTGATTACTATCCAGTAAGCAGTTTCTAGAAGGCACACCTGAGGGAATTGAGCGAGGATAGGACCTGAGGCAATCCCCCTCCCACGCTTACAGTCATAAAGCCTCCTCAGTGCTTGGGAGCATCCATTTTCCATGTGTGAACCTTTCTGCTTAGATTTCACATGGAAAATGGATGCTTAGGTGAGGTACTGGAGAAATCAGACTCCAAAATGAATCTGAACCCAAAGGCAAGTTAGGAGAGAAAATCGAAGAAAAAGAAAGTCTCTCCTCTCTGCTGGTTATGTGAAATGAGTGTAAAGTAATCTCAACCCAACTCCTAATAGATAAATGTAGGTTTATCACACAATCTCCCCAAGTACAGGCTGCACAAAAATCACAATCTTGCTCACTGGGCCAACAGGATGGCTGACTTGGGAAACTTAAATGTCACTGTAGTGGTTGGGATGTTCCTTCTGTGGATTAGAGCCATATTGTTGGGCTAGTGCACTGGGAAATTTACTCTGAATCTAACCTGCCCTATACCTGCTCCGAGGAGCTACAGACATCAACGACAGCCATCAGAAGTGTAATGTGTATTATTCTCTTTCACTGAATCTCTTTAATTTTGGTCAGAAAACAATGAAGAAAAGAAAATAGTGACAGTTTTGTTTTAAAGGGATACTGTCTACATACAAAATGCTTGTCAGACTTTTTTAGTTTATTCACAATGGTAAAAATCACAGTGCACAATGAAATCAGCTCCTCTGACTCCTCCCTCAACCTCAAATGAAAAAGATCAGTAAAGTCTTTTTTCCTGAAGATAGCAAGATCTAATTTGCAGTGTTTGTTAATGAGATTCCTTAATCACATCGTGACTCAGAGTCACAAGTGGGGAACTCCCTTCAGTCATCAGAACCACACCACATTGACTTGTGGGAACTCCATTCCAGAAGTAGATCACATCAGAGGAATTCCTTTGGGTTGGCCTGACTGTTCCATTTACCCCTATTGCAACTCTTGATCTTTATTAAAGAATCGCGTAAAGAAACAACAGAAAGTTTGACCCCACTCCCCAGTGTCCCTTTAAACAAAATGCCTTTATCGTTTTATATTTAAGAAGTCCAGTTATAATTTTAAACTTAATATAGCAAGATCCAGGCTAATCAAAGGAAAAACGTAGGACTGCCACTTTAAAAGCAAAAGCCGATGTATGCAAACTCTCCTGTTAATAGTAATATTTTACAGCATTTTAATATGAAAGTAATGTGATCATTCAGCTTGCTGCTGACCGTGGGCTCAAACGTTTTAATTGTTCTGAAACATTCCTCATGTTTTATGATTTTATTGGTAGAGAGCAAATTACTGTGTGACAACAGCATGCTGTTAGTGATCTGGGTAATAAATGCAGCACTCAAAGGGAATATATGAAAATAATTCCTAAAATTATTTTCCCCAGGAAGCATTACGCAGAAACATCAGAGCGCATAATTGATGTTATGTTTTGAGCTAAGCAACATTTTGCATGCAGTTAAAGATGTTGACATTAGGGTAAAAATGATTAAATCAAGTCAGGCCTAAAGAGTCATAAACCATATGAACCTGAACCATATGCTTTTCTTTACCCTCCCCCCTTCATATCCTAGCATTATTGTGAACAGCAAAATATATAGGCAGTTCCTTCCAAAACAGATCATTTCTGGCCAGTACTTTTGTGGTTGTGATACAGAAGGTTACTGCATTGAAGAGAAAATATACAATGCTAAACCAGTGCCATAAACAAGGCCTAATATCAGCAATCAACAAGGGCAAGAAATCTGTATCAACTCCCCTTATCTGACATAAATATTTTAGTTTTCCTGGTCAATTGTCACAAAATCTAATCGTTAACAAAAACAATAAAATATTTTTTGTCCAGTTTGCACATCACTAATATTTTGGTCAGCAGGTCTGGATCCTTGAAAGATTTATTAGTGATTGTCAACTGTGCTCAGAGCATTGATTAATCCTAGAATTTACTGACATCTGGCGCAAACGTGAAGCCAGAAAAACCCAAAGACTAATGTCTGCCACAAGCAAGAAAACCCTGTTAGTTTATTTAGTGACTAGTTTGCCCAGCTAGCTGACATCATGTAAGCACAAGGAGTTTGGATTATTATTTTTGTCAGTACTTTTCAGCTAGTCCATTGACTGGTTTGGGAACACATTTAGTCATCTAGAATTGTAGGCTCGCTCTGCACCCAGCAATTAGAAGAAACAGTCATTAAAATAGGAAAAGAATACAGGAAGGAATGTGCTATTACCCAGTAACTTTAGAGAACCAACGAGACACTGAAAGCTGCAAAGCGCAGCTGAACCTCACTATCTTACCTTGTGGACACCTCAGTAATGCGAATAATTCACTATTCAGGCCACTTTTTCACAGTCCATCTTTTTTCATTTGAAACTGATGGTGACCAAAATCCCATACTTACTAATGAGGGCACCTCATTTATAAGAACAAAATAATCCAGTGTACTGTATAAACTACTATTAATAGCAAGTTTCGCCTGTAAAACATGAGGTTAATGGCCTCCAGCTTCGCTTGACCACTAAAAGAAAAAGCATATGTTTTTATAGCTACTGTAATGTCAAATGTCTCAACAACAACTTGCATTTATATAGCACCCTTCACATAGGGTAGTGTGTCAGAGCATTTAACAGTGATGGAGCTTAACTCTGAGCCAAGGAGAGAGGGGTTGTGACCATAGGCATGATCAAGGAGGAAAGTCTTCAGGTGTGATCTGAAGTGTGCTGTGGTGTTTTTTGAGGGCAGAATAGCCAGTTGTTTTACATACAACAAGGTTCCACAAACAGCTATTGAGGTGTATGACCAATGTTATTGGCTAGAACACCAGGAGAAACTCCCTTCTCTGTTTCAATAACATTGTGAGATCTTTAATGTCCATTTGAACAGGTAGACAGGTTTAATGTCTCATCAAAAGGATAGCCACCTCTGACAATATAAGCGCTTTGCCATTATTGTACCTAGATCAGCTTAGATTATTAGATCAATCCTTACATGGAGTCTGAGTCCACAAGCTTCCGACCTAGAGACGAGAGGGCTACCAACTGAGCCAAGCTGGCACTGACCGTGGAAGTACACTGGCTAAATACTGAGGTTTCCTTAATTCCACATATTTGTGTAGCAATTGGCGAGACCTCTGAACATCGGATGGGTTTGCACATCAATTGGAATTAGCAGCCAGAAGACTGGAGCCTCAGCTGCTGTGCAGAAAGCTTATGTCTGAACCAATGTCATGTTAAACATTAAATCAGTATCTTCCGCCTACATAAACACACAGTCACTGCATTTTACAGTACATCCTGCAAAGCACTTTGAGAAATCCTCTTGATGTGAAAGGTATTATATCAAATGCAAGGATTATCAGCATTTGTAAACCTACCCTGCCTTAATAAGATAACTCAAGGAGCAAGTTCAGTTTATTGCATCCATTGTGGCCTTCTCAACATAGATGAAGTTCCTTTATTTCAGGCCACTACATCTCAAAACTGTCTTTCCCAGCACACCAGCCATAGGTCAGGTGGCTAAGGCTTCCATTTTCCCATTTGTGCGCAATTTCTGGGGAAAAAGGTCTTATTTTTACCTCAACTCAGTACTCAGCAAAGTACTGCAATTTTCCACTGAGCGATCATTTCTATTTTGTGATATAGTAATATACAAGACATACAGATGTACCCTGCCCTGAGCAGCTATTTTTATCATTGTGTGTGGGGGAACAGTGCATGCTTTCCCTTCACACTTTAAAGGGATACTGTCTCTCTGGAGGGAGAACAAGTCTACACAAGTGTCCCTCATCAAGATGACATTGTGCACAAGTAACGGTTCTACATTGCAATGTGCTTTGGGATTAAATTGTACATGGGTAAAACCTCTCCCCTTTACAATAAATAATATTCCTCTTGTGTTAAGCATTTTTAATGATTGCTTTCAAATACATTTTGTCCGTATTTAACAACTAAAGGAAAGACTCCAATTTTCTCAGCTGCCTTCCTCCAATCTAAAAAACAATCTTGCTCAAGACAGATAGGGTTTTACAGACTTACCAACTAAAATAAATATTTGGTCTTTCTGCTCTGTTCTTGCCTCCCACAAACCCAGGTGTTATTGTCCTGAGCAAGCTAAAACAGCTGTATTCTGGGACAAGCATAGTTCAGCTCTTGGCAACATAAGCACAGCTTTCTCTGAGCAGCTGGCTGCAAGCTTTCATCAACATTATAACTGAGACTCTCCTATCTGTATTTAACATCTGAAATGACTGAATACTCCTCAGTATTCAGCAGAGGAATAGAGTACAAATTGAAAGAGGTTATCTTTTATAAAGTGTTGGTCACACTCCATCTGGAATACTGGGAGTGAAATTTACAGTTCATATGATATTTATCACATTGAATGTGTTGAAGATGGACAACTCCCTCCCCCCCCCCCCCCCCCCCCCCCCTCCATACTACTCTTAAAGGTGAAAGCAGAGGAATCAGCTCTGCAGAGTTCGATTTCCAACTGTGACTGCCGATTAGTAGGAAACTACTCTTTGGGTTTTTTGTTTATTAACAAGATGCTCCAATGTGCTAAAAAGTACTGCCAAAAAACTATTTTCACCAGAGATCAAATTGAAGACATTTCTAAATTTCTGCACAAAACCATATTCAGTTTTAAGACTTGTACCAATAATGGGAAAGTTCAATTTCGGGCCACACAGGTTAAAAATCAGCAAGTTAAGATTAAGAAAGAAAGCCTGGAGGAACTTTTTTACACAAAGGGCAATAGAGTTGGTGGATAAGTTACAAATGGGTTCAAGAAGTATATATATATGGATGTGCTTTAGAAAAGGAAAGGAATTCAAGGATACGATGAAAAGGCACGTAGCAGGGATTGAGAACCATTAAAAAGGGGTGGGATTGTTTGCCCAAAGACTGTTTCTTGTCTTGAAACTTTAGATTCAATATGCCTTCAGGAGTCTATATCCAAACTTTAGTGCTTTTTTCGTTCAGTTATATAGTCTTAGATTCTAATATCTGTTGGCTAATGAGACTCATAATGTTCATTCAAATTACATCTTCAGACACATAATTTCAAATAACTTATACCTTGAAATATAAATACCTTGAACCTGCTGCTAAATTTGAAACCAATTCCCCAAGAAAATGACATTTTAAAAAAAACTTTGTATTTGATATAGCACTTTTCATATCAGGAGAATGCTTCAAAGCGCTTCACAAGATTTAGTGTAAAACAACAACAAAATTGTATTTTTCACAGGCAATCAATAAGGGAAAATTTGCAGCCAGTATCTTAAGGATATACATCTGGCATATTTGTGGAGTATGTACCATGTTGCAGGAGAATCCAAACAGGAAGGAAAGCTTCCAAAAATTGATGACCAACATTTTCTCTGATCAGTTTAGAATTGTTTATCACAATGTATTTATTGCCCTAAACCCAAGCTATGTTTCATTAATTATTAATGCCATTTTAAATTCCTCAAACTGTCCATCAGAGAAAGGAAAATTGTTCTGTTAGAGCTAAAAAGTCGAACTGTTTTTGTTAAAGTAAAATCATAGCCAAAACACTCAATAATATTTGGAATGAGTAATTTCAATATAAAACCTGGCACACAATTTTCAAAACGTACCCTTAGAAGTTTAATGAAATGTATTTTAATTATTTTACATGTAGAAAAGAGGAGTCATTGTCAACGTAATATAGTGTAACATGGTGGATAGTCAGTGCTCAATATAACCTCTTCATTAGAGAGGGGACACATCAAGACATATTCATAACAGCAACAAACAGTTGGGTGAAAAATGCATGGGGTCTTATATTAATACTAATGATTATTATCACACCACAAAATGTATTTTCTATCCTAATGTTCTTCACAGATAGAAATTCTCTGATTGGTTGGTTTGTACTGTTGAATTTCAGATAAGGGTGACAGAACTGAAAAACGTAAAAGAAAATTTGGAATCTTCTGAGTTTCTGCAACTAGCCATTCAACCTAGGCAAGAAGATTCATTTCAACAAGCAATCTTGACAGAGTGGCCTAGGTGCATGGATGAATGTGAAATGAATGACACTGAAATGAATCTGAGCAGTCAATCTTCAAGTCATGTAAGAGACACTGAGAAATTCCATTCATTAGATGTTATTGAGAATCAGACAGAGAAACAAAGGAAAGGTAATATCTCTCTTCCAGCACAACAGAACTGTATGGCAGTCTACTTGCCCAAAAGAAAACAGCTACAAAGAAGCCAAAGTATTAGCTCCTTACAATCACCAACAAGGTTGAATGTGGATGTAGTGCGGGAAGAAAGGGACAAGGGGCACATGCCTGTTATAGGAATCATTCAACGTATCTTACCAAAGATACAGTCCAGCAAGCATTGCAGCTCATGGGCACAAATAACTGGACGTAAGGTAAGTGAATTAATATAATTAATAGAATTTAACAATATTATTGTTAATATTCATTTTAAAGACTATTCTGGAGCCTGCCAGGATTCCTACTCTTGATTGTAATCTTGTGATCTGATGGAAAATTGTATGTGAATGGACATAAGGTGAGAACCAGGTAAGGTTTAACTGTGTTGCCATAATCTACCAATGCTCCCATCTGTTCTTGCCCTTGAATAATAGCTAGTAGGGCAAGCTGCAATAGGGTAACTGGCAACAGTGGAGCCATGCTTCTCATCCATATGGCATAGGACATTCTCAGACTTTTCACACAAATTACATCCTCAAAGTGTTAGCTTTAGGGAGCTTCTGATCTACTGGGCCTGTGATAGAATTGCCAAACAGAGGTTATCAGGCTTCCCCGTTGAGACAGTGAAGAAACTGACAAATGAGTTAGCCAAGGCTTTTCCCTCCAGCTACTTACAGAGCAGGATTTGCAAATGTCTGGGAGTCAGTCAATTTCTGACATAACATGCTCAGACATAGGGTAATCTGTTGGGCAGCGAGGAAAATTAATAAAATTATGAAACAACACTTTTACAGTGTCAACATATCAAATATTTCTGTACAACTAAAATCATGATATAAATTTGCTCATATTAGAGAGAGTTGAGCACATAAAAATTGGGGTGAAAAATGTAACATGTGATGCGATAATTATCATTGGTAATAATTATCACATTGAGTAAAATTGTAATCAAACTAATCAATAACTAAAGAATGGCCATGGGTATGAGATACCCCTATTTCTCCCATACACACACATATCGCAATTTTAGTACAAAATTGGCCATATTTTGTTGACTTTTATTGTTGTTTCTAGGTCCAGAGCTCGAATTCCAGTGCCACTTTCATGAGATATCATCTTAACTCAATCCAAGTAATTTACTATGAGGGTGACTAAGAACAGCTTGGGGGTAAACCTTCCTCCCTTCATTTTGGGGGTCAGTGAACATTTGCTGTCCATCTCTCCATTCACAGTGCTGCTAAGACTAGAGCAACACAGTCCCATCAGACACTTGATGGTAGTCAGTGCCACACATTACACTCGAAAGCCTTGTTGTCTATTAACAATAACCTGTGCTTCTAAGTGTGCACCGTCATTCTTCTTTTGCAACATTTCAATCAAATAAAGTCATTCTGGTCATAACAAGGACATTTTGACATATTACCTAGCTTGTTGATGACTTACATGTCAGACAGATCCCCTGGAGGTTGTTGTAGTGCATTGTTAGATTTGAATAGCAAGACGCAAAGTAGGATTTTTTTAAATAAAAATAAAAGAAACCAAGGTCCCAGACGAATCCCTGATGAATGTACTGTTAGTGTTATAGCTATAAAGATCCTTCTTTCCCTGGCTATGTGAAACCTTCTACATATGCAGCTTCAATTACTATCATCCAATTAATCTGGAGGATTATTTGTGAGGATACCAGAAGAAACGCCTCTTTAAAATAGTATCATGATATCTTTAACAACTTGAGTATTGATAGTACTCAGTTTATCTTATCCAAAAAACGGCAACCTATGATAATGCAACAGCATCACAGTGGAGTATCATTCCACACTATGGGCTCAAGACCCAAGTCAATGTCAGTCATTGAACCAACACTGTTTTGAATTATGAGGAAGAGTGCTACTAAGTGAGCCAAACTGAACATTTTTTTAACAAATCCACTTTGTACAAATTATCAGAATAAATATTCTGAATATAACACAACTGTTCCTAATGTATCACTGGAGTTGCACAATGAAGAGCTGTGATACCCATCTGTGAATGGCATGAGCCTCTCTTATCAATTAGCATTTCCTTCAGTTAACATGAGCAATTCCCAAAATGTGTCCCATTGCAGTACCAGTGTAAAAGGAACTTAACCAATTGGTTGGAATTTGAAATGCACATTCCTGACCATTCAATGACCACATCACACAGAGAGAGATCTACACACTGTAGATCACTTCCGTATAACAATAAAACACTGGATCTAAGAACATAAGAATTTACTAAGCGAAAGAAGACCAAGGTCCATCTAGTTAGCCTTCCACCGTCCTGGCAGTTGTTTGACATGTCATGCCCCAAACTATACACTGTATCCCGAGATATTAGTTTTAGCAGAAACCTATCTAATTTGTTCTTGAAACAAACAACATTTTCTGCTTCCACTGTCTCCCTAGGGAGCCTGTTCCATATGTTTTCTACTCGCTCATTGAAGTAGTGTTTCCGCAGATTTGTTCTCAATTTACCCCCCTTCAATCGCAGGCCATGTCCTCTGGTTCTACTGTTCAGTACAAGATAAAACAGCTTATCATGGTTTACATTATGTATTCCCTTAAGAATCTTAAAGACTCTAATAATATCGCCCCTCAACCTTCTCTTCACTAGTATGAACATGGCTAATGTTCAGAAGTTTAAGGAGCTCCAGCTTCAATCTGCATAAAATATTGTAAGCACAATAAATACAAGGATTGTGGTATTGCTTGTAATCTAACCTCTGGCATTGCATTTGTGGTTACCTGAGGCAGTAAAATTAGATTATAATAACATAATGCATTACTCTAGATATTATTCCAAAAAAATATTACTCTGAATATATTTATGTTATCTTTCTATTGACCGTAATGTGGAGAAATATTTTTGTAAAACATATCTGATTTCAAACAGAAAAGTAGATGGCTTACAGTTCAGCTTGTTTCATTTTGTGTGAACCTGGCCTGGTTGGTATCACTCTTGCCTCTGAGACCGAAGGTTGTAAGTTCAAGCCCTATGTCAGGACTTTGAACTCATATAGTCTCAGCTGACACTCCAATGCATTGCTGATAGTGTGCCGCATTGTTGGATGTCCCATTTTTTGGATGAGACATTAAATTGAGGTCCCATCTGCCTGTTCAGGAAGATGTTAAAGATCCTATGACACTCTTTGAAAAGAGAAGTTCTCGGGATGACAGTCCTCCAAATAAAATTGATCATTAACTTCATGGCTGTTTGTGGGAAATTGCTGTGTGCAAGTGCAAATTAGCATTTGTGCATAAAACATACACAGTGTATCCTGTGATGCACTTTGATAAATGAAAAGCATTATACCAAATGTAAAGATTATTAATATTATAATGTTACCACAGTTTAAATTACTCTGTAGAAGTCATTTCTAAATGGTTTTCACTATGGGTCAGCCAGACCAATAACACTGCCACTTTACATATGAATGGATGTTACTTTTCTCAATATATTTGATCTTAGCTACTTTTGGCAGAGAGTTGATATTTTGTTCACCTGGTACTTTGTCAAGCCATTTTTGAATAGGCTTATTAACGTTATTAATATTATTATTTGTATTATTATTGTTGTTGTTGTTGTCTTCCAGAAATATGCAAAAGAGCTGCATTGTCCCAGCAGTCCTTCAAAGGGACCTTTACGAGCTTGCTCCAATATTGAACTTCCCACGAGAGTTCTTGGTGGCTTATTGAACTCCAGGCCCAAATCTGGAGAGCAATGTGTAAGTGTACAACAAGGAAATTCCAGGAGCACACCTCACCTCTTACCTTTGACCTACGACTCTGCTGCGTCACTTGCTTTCAACTTGAAGTCAGCAGAAAGGCTTGTTGGCCGTCCTGTATCCAACCAACCCATTTATTCCTCAGGAACAGCTTGGAAGGATGTATCCAGGTCACCTGACCCTGTGTTGTCACAGAAACATCTGAACCCTAACTCATCCTGCAGTTAAGCCATGGACGAGCACAGGCATGACCTTTGACTCTGTAAAGCTGATGCTTCATTGTTTCTTTGTCAACCTTTATGAAATCTGTTGCCTGCTTCATCTTTTACAAGCTTGAGATCAGCGTGAGCTCAGAGCTTGACATGTAGCAAGAGGAATTTCTGTTTTTATTTTTTAAATCCTGGATCATAGTTGCATCTGATTTTTGTGGCCGAGTTACAACCACTAATGTATTACGTTTGATCAATTGCACAGGCAGCCTTTTTTAGAATAAACCTCTATTTTATATCGGTAATGGATTTAAAGAGCCTACTTCTTATTTGAATATTTAGCATTTTCCCCTCCACATTGAATATCGATTGGATAATCAGAGCTTTAAGTGGGATGCAGATGTGATCCGTAAGTAGAATCATGCATTTGTCCCTGTGTGGAAAGCCAGACTGTCACCCATACTTGGATCCCAAGAAAGAGAGTGCTAGGTTTCAACGCTGGAATTTCAATAGAGCTGCAGCAGCACAGAAGGGACTGGAGTTGACTTTTATTTGCAGAGAGCTTCTACCCATTGTCTTTGTAGAGACTGCAACACAGTGAGATTGACACAACTGATCTTTGGACCTCTGCAGTCAAGGCATCCTGGCAAAGCTGAAAATGAATTGCAGGGACAGCATGAATTTCTTTTGTACAGACTTCTTAACAAGTCAAACAATAATAACACATTCACATGCATATAGCCCCTTTCACTTCCCAGAGTTCTTGGTGGCTTATTGAACTCCAGGCCCAAATCTGGAGTGCAACGTGTAAGTGTACAAGAAGGAAATTCCAGGAGCACACCTCACCCTTACCTTTGACCTACGACTATGCTGCATCACTTGCTTTCAACTTGAAGTCAGCAGAAAGGCTTGTTGGCCATCCTGCATCCCAAGACACTGGACAGTCCAAGGTTTGCAGCCAAGCTTGGGGTGGGAGCTAGGGAGGGGTGGGAGGTGTGGAAAGAAAACTAAAAGCATGGTCAAAGAGGAAGGACTTTGTGTGGATTGAAGGAGGTGAGGAAGGGGTTGAGGCAAAAGGACTGTGGGATGGAGTTTCTCAGAGTCGGGGCAGATAAGCTGATAGCTGATTGCCTATGGTGTGGTGGGAAGAATGGGCGATGTGAAACAGACTGGTACCCATTGAGCGGAGGAAGCAAGTGTGTTGTTAGGATTTGAGGAGGTCAGAGGTAGGGCAGACCATGGAGCTTACAGCCTAGACATGCAGCAAATTGGACAAGCAGATATAATGCAAAATTCACCAAGTCAGACATTTCAACGATTGGTCTGCGATGAGCAACTATACCTTGTTAACTGAAAACCCAGGAAATGGTATATGTACGCTTTCACATAGCTTAGGGTGAGAGATTCATGCAAAAGACAGTTTCACTGCAAAAGACAATCTCAAACCCCAAAATGGGTAAATAATGGAAAATACCATTTGTACAGAGGTATTCAGTATTTGAGCAAAGTTCAATTGTTTGAAATTAAACCAAATTATATGTATTTTTGGCAAACCTGTGATTTAATTATACTTCTCTCTGCTTTCAATATCACTTGAAAATAAGCCATTTTGTGAAAGATTGCAATGTCTTCTGATGGCTCTGAGATGAAACAAACCTGTTCTGTGATTCACTGTGCAGATGTCTAGTTAGTCAATCAAGTGATTTGTAATCACAAACACTGTCAGAAAGTGGATGAATAATGGGCTGTGATAAAATGGTGGGATCTTCTGTTGTGCTCCTTCCACATAGTGAATGCCATCTGTAATTGTCAGGTTATGTTGGCTTTGTTCTTTATATGAACAGGGAAGTTAAACAATGTAGTGCTCTTCCCTTCATCTGAGGAGTCCACACGCACACACACATACAAGGCAGGGATAGCCATTCTACAGGGACTGGTTAAGTGGAGAGAGTTTCAGAAATGTAGAAAGGCAGAAGAGTGCTTAATGTTGCATGTGGTATTGTCCTTAACCCCTTGTTCACTTTTGAGTACCAAGTAGAGGTATAAGAAGGTCTGATTCATCATTTTTTATGCAGCACGTCTCTGACCTCAGCCATGCTATCTGGGGTGAGCAATTTTTTTTTAATTGTAAAGGAATGAAAGTCTCAAAAAGTAAAGTTATACCAGATTAGACAACAGAAGCTGCGATTCAGTCAATGAACATAACTTCTACTCCTCATCTCTATTCTAAAATGTTAGGCTTAAGGACCAAAGGGCAAAATGTTGATACAATCATATGCAGTGTTATTCACTATTTATTGAGTGCTCAAACCCAGCCCAGGCCTTTCTTAAGCACTGCTGCCAGGAATGTTGTACCATGGAATGCTGATGCACAAGCCTATGCCTGTGTTTCCCCACACAGTGAGTGCCTAATTTCAATCAAAATTCAGGGCCAATATTTCTATTAACTAATACTGGGTGAAAATTGGAATGTGTGATATGTTAATTAACATCACTAGTGCCAGTCAGCACATGGATTGAAATTAGCAACCTGATGATATTTGGCAGACTGACTGGTCCCTAAGTGTGTTGAAGTGGGTTTCACTTCCTGAAATCCTTTCCAAGGGCTGCACTGGGACTTCCAGCTCAAGGTTATGTTGAACTGATGATTAGTAGGATATCAGGTTTACTCTGAGTTTTTGTGGTTTACTTTAGCCAGTTTCTCATTAACTTGCGCTCCAATGTACGGGAGACAAATTCAAATAAGCTTCTCAATATGACTATTGAGACGGTTGTGTTGAGTGAGTTCCACCTCCAGCATACACCCAGGAACCAGTTGTTGTTTTAAATGCCATAAGTCACTAATTTGAATGTATGCATTAATTAGCAACATTAGCAACGGTTTTTACCCCACTATTTTAAATAAGATATTTTTAGTTTATCCATTTCAATCTTTGGCTGGACAATAATGACAACAAAATTACATTTGTATAGCGCCTTTCACGTTGGAAGGACGTCCCAAGGCGCTTTGACAAGAAGACAAAGAGAGGGCACAGTATTAAATCCCAGGTGGCCCAGACACACATGGTCTGCCCGGGGCCACAGGTGAAGGAAAGCAGTGCCTCAAGTGACCTTCTCCCCTATGAGCCTTATGATGAGGAACACTGCATAATATTTAACCAAAGTAAAGGAAAATGAAATTCATCAAGATGTACTTGTCATGTGAGAACTGCTCTAAAGATGATCACATATGTATACTCACACGACCGTACATGTGTTTTATATCGCACACTTGGTGTATTTTATCTACAGCAACATTCTAACACTATTCTACATGTGTTTCATATGCTGCAGGATTTGAACACGTACCCAATGATGAGTTCTTTGGTGCAGAAGTATTTCAACACTACACTAGTATGTGGTTTATGCTTTCAGAGAAACTTTTGCATTTCTGCAGCGAATAAATGTCAGTCAGGAAGTCTCCTGATTAAACAATATTATACTAACAGACTTAGTGATTTTGGGAAAAGACAATTCACAAAAAATAAACCACTTTTCTATACTGATTCATTATTTATTGCTGTTTTACAGACAGACCGAGTGGCAGTATTGACTGCCCACAGACTTTATCTGAGGGAAATTTCAGATAAGAGTTTGAAGTTAAATTGTTTGCTGAGGCAACTATATATATATTTTTTTATGGACACCAAACCTATCCACCACTCAAAAAATGTCACCACCTTGATTTCTGCTCTCTCAATAAAATAATAATAAAAATTATCATTGCATTAGATATAGCACCTTATCACCTCCTCATGATGCCTTAAAGCATTTCACGGGATTTACTGTAAAGTGCAGGCTCACTGACCTGATTCTGCAAGTTTCAGCTTCCAGTAGACAGTCTCAAAGCTACCAAAATATGCAGAGCCGCATCATAATGTGTTCCAAATGTACCACTGCAAATCAGAATAGTAACTGGACTGAAAACAATGGCAAAGCAATTAAACAAATTTGTTGTGTCGGGTGTGGGTTCGAGCCCAACATTGGGATTTTAAGCTCATAGTCTAGGCTGAAATTTAGGAGCAGTGTTGGGGAATGCTGCATTGTGAGAGGTGTCATCCTTCAGAGGAGATGTTATACAAAAGTCCTGTCTTCCTAATCAAGTGGATGTTAAAATCCCATAGCATTATTTAAAAAGAGAAGGGAGCTTTTCTCATTATTGTGGCCAATAATCCTCCAAATAAAAAATGCTCATTCACTTCATGGCTGTTTGTGGAACATTGTGTGTGCATATCGGTTGCTACAGAGTACTATAACTCAGTGGTTAGAGCACTCACCTCGCAAGCGAGAGACCTGGGTTCAGTTCTGGACAGGGCTACATGTTGGGCAAGTTTCCTTACACCACACTCCTCTGTTTACCTAGCAGTAAGTAGAAACCTAGTTGTTATTCGATTGGTGGATTGCTTTTCTGGATAATAATTCCTTCAAAAAATAATAATAATAAATTGGTCACTTAATCCACAATTGTTTGTGGGCCATTGCTGTGCGCAGTTTGGCTCACAAAATATACAGTATATTCTGTGAAGGACTTTGAGACTTTTTTTATTTTTTTAAGGGATCATTATCCCCAGAAAAGCCATCCGCCACTTGACTAACGATCGGTTGCATCCAAAAGGATGTCCTTCGTGGAGTCCTGTAGCTCAGTGGTTAGAGCACTCGCTTTGCATGTGAGAGACCTGAGTTCAATTCCAGACAGGGCGAAACCTGTTTTCTTACTCCACACGCCTAATAATAATCCCTCCAAAACCAAAAACAATAATAAATTGGTCATTTTCAATCTACGACTGTTTGTGGGACACTGCTGTGCGCAATTGGCTGCCGCGTTCGCCCACAAATATACAGTCAATTCACTTTACAGTGTGTTCTGTGAAGCGCTTTGGGACGTCCTCCCGACGTTAAAAGAGCTATATCAAATGCAAGGATTATTATTATTATTATTAATGATACAGTGAAAGGCACTATATAAACGTAATGTTGCCGTTGTAGAATATTCACCACTTTGTTTAACGTAAATCTAAACTATCTGCTCACTTTCCATCTCCTCAGTTTGAATCTGTGTCCCTTTATTCTAGATTTTTTGACTATGTTGAATATGTACAGTACACCTGAGGTCAGGAGCTTACCATATTGGAGAACCTTGGACAACAAAGCCACATGCTGGCACCCTGAAAGGCAGTGAATGTTGGGGAGGTGGGCACTCCAGTATATTCTACCATGAGGTTCTGCCTAGGATAGCAAGAATTGTTCACCACTTACCCACAAATCACCTCTTATAAATGGAAGCAATTAGTGAAAGCGGTATGATCAGAATTCAGTGTAGTAACCTTTGAACACAATTAAAATGCCGCAGACCCTGTGTGTGCCATATTTATGTGGTCAAAATGAACAAACACCTTCTTTGAATGAAAATGAGTCAAAGGTGCAAACTTGAAATATTAAATGTTGAAATGGACGTCCCTGGCATCAGTCATAATTTCCTACCAACCTTTTCCTTTATATGTCAGTGCAAATAAAAATATGTATTTATAGTTCTTAGGCATACGTCTTTATTGGCTTCATATGATAACCTCCTTTTGAGAGTGCATAAGAATTTTATTACACATCTGTTCTGTGTTTTGTTTTTATTAGGAAGAAAGGGATGAAGCAGACTACCACCACCCCCACCCCCGCACCAAATACAGCTAAACCAAGTATTATTAGAGGTAGGGCCTTGCTCCATAGGATTTATTGATTATTTCATAAACTATACTGAAATGACTATGGAGCGGAAAAAAGTTGTTTGAACAAAGAGGTCCAGAGGTGCACAAGGAAATATGAAAAGATCACAGATAGTGTTAAAGTTTGCACAGTTTGCAATAAGCAAAGGATGGAGCACACATCTTTAATTCAGTGGTGGCCAGTAAATAACTGGGATGAAAATCAGACTGGTCTGCTTTATTGGTACACACATGTAGAATAGGAGATCAGCTGGCTTTTATTTTCTGGGGTGGGGTATTCCAGTTTGTTTTTCATGCCTCCCCATGGCCCCTCTTTGCATGTCATTGTTTCCATCACCTCAGAGAAGATGGTAAATGTCTGGCCTTCACTTAATGCTTCTACCTAATGGCACAGCTGTGACACAGAAACTCACCATGAGAATTGAACCCATTGTCTGTCTGTGGTGTTTGTGTATCAAGGCAGCACAGCACTCTACAATCTTTGTGCAGGTATGAATCAGTGCAAGGGGGTTTATTAAACACATCAGAACAAGAGAAGGCCATTCAGCTTATTGAACCCTTTCTGCCATTTTATGAGATCATTGCAAATCTTCTAACCCTATTCCCCTAGTTTTCTTTTTATCCCTTAGTATCCTGACTTTCCAAGTATCTATCTTTCCCACTTTTAAACATCCCAATTGAATTTGCCTCAAAGATGTTCTGGGGACATGCATTTCACATTCGCCCAAACCTCACTGTGCAGAAAAAACATAATGTATTGCTGGTAATGGATTTAAGGACGAATTTGTACTAAGCATCAACTGATCAACTAATTTCATGCATTCAGATTACTGACAGCTCTTTATACAACAAGTCCCTTGTCTAAAACGGGATGATTTTCACCCTGGAGGCTTTTAAATTGACGTCACATGTTCTCTAGTCTCTTGATCATCACAATCTTTAATTTATTTATTTTGCAAAATATGTATGAACTAAATAGAGAGCGAGGGAAAAAAGAGAGGATTTCTCCAAATCAGGTTTACCCGCATATATTCCTAATAACTGGTACAAAAGCAGCAATGAAAAAAAATGTTTGTGATTTCTGAATGACATCAATCCTTTATCCAATGGATATGAACAATGGAATCGTACCATTTGAAGAGGGTGAAGTATTTGCAAAGAAAGTTAACTGTGATTTTTTAAAAATAAAAAATTCTTACATTTTAGATAGCACCTTTCATATCAGGAGGATGTTCAAAGCACTTCACATGATACACTGTAAAATGGACTGACTGTATTTTGTAAGCAAATAGAAAGCCAACTAAGTTAAAATAAAATGGCATAGAATGAAGTGAGCAGCTGGAATTTCACTCAGAATCTTCTATTTGTATTTCGTCAGCTTTTGGAAATAAGAATTAGGCATTGTGCAAATATTGCAAACGAAATGGCTTTCATTGAAAAATGAAAGATGCAATTAATGCTTCAAATCCAATTTGGGAATATCACAAGTTAGACTCTAGTGTTGGTAATTTCAAGAGTGAAATAATAAATATGATAGAGGTGATGTTTTGGAGAGATGAGGATGATATTTAAAAATAGACTAGCCAGATTGACTTCAATGGTCATTTTCAGTATTGTACGTTCAAATGTTACTATGTTTTATTATTATCTACAAATGCACACTTTACAGAAAACTCTGTGAAGTGCTTTGAGGTGATTCAATGTGATAAGGCTTTAGATCAAATGCAAGGATTATTATTATTTTGTATTGCCATTGATTAAACATTTTCTGATATTGCCTATATATTTATTTCTTGGTAGCCCTTCGTCTGCCTCATTTACTCTTTACTCTTCAAATTGGCAAATACTGACCCAAAAGGAAATGATTAACCATTTTTGAGACTGTTTGACACACGCAGTCAAACACATGCAGTCATAGAAAGATTGAGGAGTGTAATTCAACAAATATTGACAACTTGGATGTTTTTCTCAATTGAAAGGATGGAGGAAATAAGGTGATTTTAAGTTCATAACTAACACATTATTGCCACTAGGATTTTATGGGTTCATTTAGTTCACTGACAGGACAATTTTTGTACCAGATGCACCACAATTGTCTTTTCCAGTCCTGTACTTGCTCATCTGACAGAAGTCCTGGTAATGCTGACCCTTCCCCTGCCTTTTGGGTCTGTCTTTATCTATTTACCACTTCAGTTTGTACAGGGTGGAGAGAGTTACATTCACACTTTAGTTGGTATCTGTTTTTTTACCCAGTCAATAAATTGCGCTGCACTTTATGGAATACTAGATTTAGAGAGCGCATGAAACGCCTGCTGTTCAACAAAGACTTTTCACAAACTGTTAGAGAGCAGCACAAATCACCCTTACATCAAACAAAGGGGAATTGATATATAACTGTGCAATGAAGACTTTAATACTGCAGTAAGAGCATTTCACTAAACGCAGTGCCCCAGTGAAGGAGTTTAGCATGATTTTTAGCACCAGTTTAGCAGCAAAAAAAAGGACTCCAATCTGCTGTGTTCATGCAGCATTACATAGTGCACTGAAGAGGCCAATAACTGTGGCAACACATGGCTATGACCCAAAAATCATTAAATTAATGCACATGCCCACACCACACACGCAATACACCACTTCCTCACCCTCCAGCATCACCCCATATGACCTTACAAACGCATACAGTACTATTATTCATACAAATTCAATATCTGATTTCATAGTCATTAAGACCATGTAGGCTTTTTAGAATCTAAAGAGGATTAGCCAAGATCGTTCACTGATGTGGCTTTCCTTGCAGTCTGCTATATTTCACAAATCACATAAAGGCATCTTTCCTCAGGTCCAGGCACCCATCACAAATTATAACGGATAAAAAGAAACTGGGAAGAATTCAAATCTGAAATAAAAACCGAAAATGCTAGAAATGCACAGTATGTCAATATGCACCTAGACAAGAAGGGTAAGTAAATATTTTAGGTCTGCTTAAATTGGTAGAACAAGAGACATTGGTGGCATCCGGTAATTGCAATGTGATAGGATTCACAGAGACACAGTTCAATCAGGATGGAGGAAATGAAGATAACTTACAATGGTACAGGATACTTAGGAAAATAGAAGGGATGAAAAAGATGAAAGTAGCTGTCTTCTATGTAAGAGACATTTGGGGAATAAAGTGATTGAGCCAGAATTGCAGGATAAACCAAGGTATGAAAATATCTGGTTAATATGCTTAATCGAAAGGGTAGGGATATATGCTACAGATCAGAAGGCTGAAGATCATGACCCATTCTGCTTTCCCCCACCTCCGCAACATCGCTCGGCTCCACCGCTGTCTCACACAGCAGGCTGCCAAAACCCTCATACGCGCATTCATAACATCGAGGCTTGACTATGCAAAAGTTCTGCTTGTCAGCCTCCCCAATTCCTCCCTCCATAGGCTGCAGATCATCCAGAACTCTGCAGCCCATGTCCTCTCCCCCACCAGGCACTGTGACCCTATCATCCCCATCTTCACCCGACTCCACTGGCTTCCCATCACACAGAGGATATAGTTCAAGATCCTGGTCCTCACCTTCAAAGCCCTCCATGGCCTTGCTCCCCTCTATCTCTGCAACCTCCCAAGCCCCTACCATCCTGCCCATTCCCTCCTCTCAGTGGGCTCCGGCCTGCTTCATGTCCCCCACCCCCAATCCACCATTGACGGGTGGGCCTTCTTCCATTCTGTCCCCACCCTCTGGAACTCCGTCCTGCGGTCCCTCCACCTCGCCCCCTCCCTTGCTTCCTTCAAGTCCCATCTCAGGACCCTCCTCTTTGACCGTGTTTTCGAGTACCCTGCTTCCCCCCCTGCCCTCCACCCTCCCCAATCCTGACCCCAGAGCTCGGGTCTGAAACACTGACTGTCCAGGGCCTAGGGACATCCTCCGAATGTGAAAGGTGCTAAACACATGTAATCCTGTTGTTGTTGTTGAAGAAGCAAAACAATTTAGCACTTTATGAAACTATTGGAAGGATGAATGACAAAAGGGTGATACTGATGGGGGAGGGGATCCCCAGCCCAGCATAATCTGGCAAAGACTCCAAACTGCTAATGCAGTGAATTTATGTTTCCTTACTCACTGTGTCAGGAAGCCTACATGGAGTGTCTCTCTCCTGGACCTGATTCTTGAGTGACCCAGACACTATTCAATGAGTAATGGTAGGCAATAGGTACGATAGAGCAAAACAACATTCACTCTGACTTGGGGAAACAGTTCACAATAAACAAAAGAATACAACATCAGACAGGCAAACGTCAGTGAATATAGTGCTCAGTGACACAGTGGTACTTAGGAAAAACATGATGCAAAACATACATGACAAATACATTCAAAGTGCAGCAGAGACAATTTAAACAAACAATGCTTCTAAATGAATCAACAGAAATCTAAAATTGAGATTGAGGAAAAAAAGAGACTTTAGAGGGAAGCTAGAAGGCAACCACCAACCACTAAGACAAATATGAGATAATATAAGAGAAGTAGGAAAAACTAATTTAGTGGAGCAAAAGAAAGATCTGGACTTAACAGCAGGTAGAAAGATAAAGACTGTAGTTTATTGTCACATGTCATAGGTTATAAAGACAATGGAGAGGCGAGCGATGAGGCTCATCCCAATTGTTAGAAAAATGAGACAAGTGAAACAACTAGATAAAACAAGCAATCTTCAGTCTCAAAGAGTAACATCTGAGAGAGGACCTTATAGAGGTAAGATGTTAAATGGGACAGTGAAAGTAATCCCAATACAGTACTACACCAAGGTTGCAGAATAAAAGTGAAAAGGTTCAGAGTTCTGACTCAGGAAGTATTTTTTTACACAGAGAGTGAACAGCAGCTGAAACAGGTTGCCAGCAAGGGTGGTTGAGGACAGGACACAAGGCTTACTTAAGAAACAGCTTGGCGTTTTAATGGTATTCTAGAAGGATGAGATCAATTTCACTGAAAGGCCTTCTTCATTTGAACCCCTCTTATGATAATGTGAGAACCTTGAAATCACCCCACTGCAAACTGTTCACTATGCTTTCTATTGAGTATAGACAACATAACAAGTTATCAGCCATACATGAAGGAATATTAACTCACATTATTATGTGCTAGAGACTGATGCAATTAATTTTGGGAACAGTTTCTTTGAATTGCAGGGTTGGTTTACCACAAAAGCTGCTTCAATTTGTCTTTTTATAGTTCAGAGAGCATTGAATTAAGTTTTAAAAGGCACAATTATTAACATTTCCCCAAGGAACAGAAATGCAGCATGCTGGAGTTTTAATGCCACACCCTCATTGCCTGCTCAGAGAGATCCGGAGCACAGACAGCAGACATCAGGAGGTGGCAAGCGAAGGTCTGCTCTTTCCCCAGAGCACGCAAGAGCAAATTGGACAGAAGACCACACAGGACTCTACTTGTGTCTCTTTTGGTGGTCTATTCACAGAGTAACATTGGCAGAAGCCCGGGAGCCGATCATCTGGTTGCATTTCTCACACAGGAATAATGCATGAAAACACAGAAATAGAAATACTCAGCACAAAATGAAGCCTTGTGTCCAGGGCCAGATTAACCAATAAGGCAGATAACCTATTGTCTTAGGCCCCTGAGTTCTGTGGGGCCCTGAGGTCTGAGGGGCCCTGGATATATGAGAGAGTGCAGAGAACATGATGGGAAGAGAGGCAGAGCTGGAGGTGTGAGTTGTACCTCCAGCTCTGCCCTCTTCCTGTCACACAGCCTTGTGTTTCATACGACCTAGTGACAGGCAGCACAGAGAGTGATGGGAAGAGAGGCGCAATAGAAGGTAAGAGACAGCGTTGAGAGCAGGAGCCATGTCTAGCAGCAATAGGTATTATCTTACTGGTACTGAAAAAGGATTTTGATGCAGTGTTGATGAATTTGTGCACTTTCTGGATTTAACATCACATATTTAAGTGTGAGAAAAGTCCACGGGAAATGCTAAAGTATATGAAACTGAATCACTTGGTGGACTCAACATTTCCAAATGTGACAGTTGCTCTTCATGTTCTTACTGCTAACAGCAACAGTTTGTGAAGGTGATTACTCATTCTCAACAATGAGTCTCATCAAAAACTCACTCAGATCTACAATGATCCAGGATAGATTGAATGCACTCGTAATCCCGTCTAGCGAGCACGATTTGACACGTACGCTAAGTTTTGATCATGTAGTTGACATATTTGCAACTGTGAAGTCATGCAAGAATGTATTTTAAAAAGGGATTGTTCATATTTTGCAGATATAGTACAAAGGTGATCTGTCTGAAAGTCCCCAGATCCCTTAATTTGGCCCTGCTTGTGTCCCATCGTGTCTGCTACTGCTAGCTATAATATCACCCTTTATGCTTTATTATTAATCCTTTTTTACAGATCTTTCCCCATTTATTTCCACATATAATCTGTTCATTGCTCAGGTGCTTATCTTTTGAAAGTTTATGTTCTGTACAAGAAAATTAGAATAAAATAAGTTATAAAACAAACAGAAATCAGAAGTCAGATTTCAGCATATTTCAGATGCAAATATATAAGCATTGTTTTGCTTCCTCCAAAAAAGTGATCTTCAACTAGACATTTATGGAATGAATTGTGGGCATATTCTATATGCTATCAGTCTACGGTATAGCGTGGCATCATATTCCCCAAGAACTGTGCCACTAAGCCAAAGGGGAAGGTAAAGGAGGCAGAAATCCATTACCACAGATACTTTGTAAAACTCAAAACCTCTCAAGAAGTGGATTAGTAATGATCCTTTCTGTTTAGCATAAAGTGAAGGGAATGCAGCTGTGCCATGAAGCAGTACAGTGCCTTTAAACTACAGTACCTTCATAGTCACTCAGATATCATAACACGCAGAAATACATTGGGAAGTGAATATTTCCTAGGCAGGCATGAGCACAATGATACGCCACTTGGTTATTTGGAAGCAATTGTATTGGTAAATGGAAATTCACCAAAGATGGTGCTGTAAAAACATCTACAAAAATAAAGATTACGCCACAGAAGGTTGGAAACACCTGTTAAATCAAATAAAACAAAACCAAGAAAAGCTCTTTGAATTATGAATGAGAACTCCTTTCCCAAGACAGGGAAATACAATTTGGCAATGTAAAGCCATTGAAACAAGCATTGGGTCTTGTGCGCAGTGCATGGTTTAAGATATTGAAACATAACACCTCACCCGCTCACCTGGAGGAAGGTGCACGGGGAATCTTTCTTGGCAACTACATCAATAGTATGGATTGTGAATACCCTTTCTAACAAAAGCAAGCAATACCCTTATCATGGCTGATTACTGAAAGAAAATTACAGCTTTAAAATATGCACAAACCATTCACAGCACTGTTAACGTGAGGGGAAATATTAAGGGTGAGATTTATAAGTGAAAATACTCACAAGTCTACTTAGATGTATGGATGGACCTGTGCTGATTTTTTTAAAAGAGAAATAACCCAAAATAGTTTTAAAACAGGTTGCATTAGCTTCTTCATGGCTCTATGTAAAGCCAGGTTTGATCTTTGGTCTGGGCTGAGGTAGTTGATCTCAGTTAGAGTTAAAGCATGAGGACTACTAATGGCCTCAATGCCCTAGACTAGGGAGAAAATAATCACCGAAGTCTCTTGCTCTTGATCGTAATCATTATCTATACTGAAAAATGAGCATGGGTGTTCAACTTGTAGGGGGAAAAGTTCCATATTTAAAACAAAAAAGAGTCACCCAAATTAGGAGACTTTACAAGTTTGCATTCAAATAGCCACTTTTCAAACTCGAGTGAAAATCTTCTATTACACTTATAAAGGACAGGTTCTATCTAAACTCAGGAACTCACACAACGATAACAATAATAATCATATTTTTATAGGGTCAACATGTAAAACTAATAGAAATAAATAATAATCGTTGCATTTTATATAGTGGCTTATCACATCTTTGAGACGTCTCAAAGAGCTTCACAGAATATACATGGAGTGCTAGAAATTGCTTTCCATTCTCCTTAGCTAACAATTCTACTTTGCAGGTTTATAAGGTAGTTTCACATTTAAAAGAGCATAGGTAATAGCTGCCACCACTTGGATTTGAGCTCGACCAGCTCCTTCCTCAGTATAGGTGTAACCATTCCATAAATGCTATTGATTTGTTTGCCAATGCTAGTTGTAGATCTAATAGAGAGTTTAGGAGGAACTTCACGCAAAGTGGTGAGAATGTGGAACTCATTGCTGGAAGCTCTAGTTGAAGCAAAGAGTATCAAAGTATTTAAAAGAAAACTTGACGCATGCATGAGGAAAAGAGAATAGAGGGATATAAATGATGGGAATAGATGGGGTACAGCTTTGTGTGGAGTATAAACACCAATGTGGACTAGTTTGGCTGAATGGTCTGTTTCCATTAGATATGTAACTTTATCTAACTCTATGTACGTTGCAGGGAAACAGCTTCTGTGACTTAAGCAAAAGTTCAGCACACGTGCAGCATGACATGTGGCAGGCATGTGACGTACATACATGATGTGTGACGGATATTGCATCGGCATGCTGTTTCCTCAAATCAGAATGAGGCCTGATCCAAACCATCTGCTTCAAGGCAAGGGGTGGATGCCAGTACCCACAACGCATTGGTCCAATATCAATTAGTGGCCACTCCACAAACAAAGCAAGCCACTGTTGAGGCAAACAGTCCAGACTACAATACCTCATCATCTGATCCATCTTAATCTCAGGACACAGAGGACAGCCCTCTCACAGCTACCCAATGTCCATCGTGTCTAGCTGGAAAGAACATTCAATAAGTACTTCTATAACCTGGAGACACAGAAAAACACTGGTGTTAAGGATGCTGCTGCACTAAGCAATATTGATATAAATGCAGTCCTTATCAGTAAGATAGTATAGATGTCATTATACCTAGACCAAATGCATTTTGAGAAGGCATTCTTGGAAGATTGATTCTTCCTTATGCATCAATAAATCAGCCTCCTCCAAACCCCTCCCACCATCCTCACTATGTTGCTAGCCAGGGCTGGATTAACCCAGGGAAGTAATGGGTTAGGGCCCCGAGGCCTGAGGGGCCCCGAGGTCTGAGGAGCCCCGGATCTAATTCATGCCTTTTCCTCCCAGCTGGATCTTTCATCCGGTCCAACCGAAATCCGCAGAGGAAATTCATGATGGCAATACTGTCAAATGAACTTCTACCAAGATAAAGTGGAAAGCATGTGCTTATAGTGAATAAAGTATCAATAAACAAGGAGTCAGCTTGGCTCTGCTGGTAGAAATTTCACCTTTGAGTCAGAAGGTTGTGGGTTAAAAATTTGAGCTGATAGTCTAGGCTGATACTCCAATACAGTGCTGGGGTAGCCTTTCATTGGAAGAGGTGCCCTACTACACACGAGAAGTTAAGCCCAGGTCCTATCTGCTTGTTAAGGTGGATATTAAAAATACAATGTTGAATGTCCTGGCCAGCAAACCCAAGATAAAATTAGTCATTCATTCATGGATGTTTGTGGGGCATTGCTGTGAGCAAAATGACTGATGTATTTACCTACAAATTAAAGTCACTACAGTTTACAGTAACTCCTATGCCTCATCGGCACAATAAGGCATTATATCAAATGCAAGAATTATTATGAAGTAAACATTTAATTGTTTGCCTTTATAATGCAATAAGAAGTGTCAAGGAAGACTTCATTGCTCTGGTAATCATTAGACTGTGAATAAATGTAGGTAGAGTGGGTCATTGCACAGATGTGGGGTAGAAGGATAGTTGAGGGTCAAACAAGATCCCAAGTTTCCAGACTGGCTTAGTAATTAGTTGGCTGTACTCTCACCTCTGAATCAGAAGGCTATGGGTCCAAAATACACTTTGAGACTAGGAACTCATATAGTCTTTGCAGTGTTGGGAGTGTGCCGCATTGTTGGAGGTGGCATCTGTCAGTTGAGATGTTAACCTGAAGTCCTGTCTGCCTGATCATGTGGACCTTAAAGATCCCATGGCACTCTTCAAAAAGAGAAGGGAGTTTCTACTGGTGTCCTGGCCAACAATCTCCAAAATTAAAATTGGTCTATGACCATGGTTGTTTGTGGAATACTACTGTGCACAAATGGGCCTGCCTTGTTTCCCCACAAAATAACAATCAGTCCACGTTTCAGTATATCCTGTGAAATGCTTTAAGATGTCTTCCTGACGTGAAAGGAACTTTATCAAATGTAAGGATTATTATTAATGTTTTTAAAAGATTTTGCCAATAATGTGAATACATAATTTTGTTTCCGATAGAGATCAGAATAGGTAAACCTTATTTCTGCTATACTGGTGTTCTGCTATCTCCTTTTGCTCCCTGTCTGGTCTGGTTCACACTTCTGAACCTCATTTTTAAATACCGAATGTGTATTTGATTGCAGAAGGAGTCATACAATGCAGTTCAGTTATATTCTGCCCGCCAGTTTCAGAGTTCAACAACTGGAATCAGTGGTTGGGTCTATTCACTGCAATTGATGTTTCCTGTAAAAGAAAAGCACACAACTTTACTAACTGTACACTAATGCTGAATTTGGGTTTTGGTATTACATAAATATACTTATCTCAAAGATGTGATAAGGCGCTATATCAAATGCAAGGATTATTATTATTATTATTCCTGCATTTGAAACTATTCTTATGGGTTTATTTCTCTATCTGATTTAGCATGTGATAATCATACGGCTCTTAAACGTACAGACAAATTGGACTGCCTTCATTTCTTCATGGTATGGTCTTAATTTAACAACCTGCCCGCTCTCCGCTCAGCAGACATTAGTCTGCTCTATGTCCCCTGCCGTACCTGACGCATCATTGATAATCGGGCATTCAGCATTTCTGCCCTTCACCTTCTGGAACTCCATTCCAGAATCCCTCTCATCTCGTCCTTTCCTTGCCTCCTTCAAGGCACATTTCAAGATTTTCCTCTTTGACTGTGGCTTCGATCATCCTCCCACTACCACACCCCTACCTTCCACCCCTCTTGATTCCGACCGCCCAGCTAAGACTGGCAAACTTTCCTACATCCTCCCGACATGAAAGGTGCGATATAAACGCTGATACTCCAATACAGTGCTACCGAAAGGTCAATGACCTGAAACATTAGCTCACTTTCCTCTCTCCATAGATGCTGCCTGACCTGCTGATTGTTCCCAGCAACATCTGTTTTTATTTGCAATATAAATGCAATTTGTTGTTGTAATATTCCAAATCTGGAACTCTCTTCCCCAACGAATGTGGATGCTGAATCAATTCCAATTTTCAAGATTTAGGTCGATAGAGTTTTGATAGTTAATGGTATCAAAGTTGGTAAATGGAATGAGATACAGTAGAATGGTGGAACAGGCTCGAGGGGCTGAATGGCCTCCTCCTGTTCCATTGTTCCTATGTTCAGTTAGGCACCACTTCTGCAAAAACAAACAGTCCGAAAAGGCCAATGAGTTAAAACAATGCACCAAAAATATAAAAGTGCTAAGCATTAACTATATTCTACTTTGAAGCAATGATAAATGAATTGTTCTTATCTGCACAATTTGACAGAATCACATCCACTTACACAAAATGAGTGCAGCTACATAATATCAAGGTTTCCACTACCATCTCACAGTCAGGGGAAAACAAAACTGACTGAAAATAATGGTGGAACAGCATGAGAAGATGAAAGTTAAAGTGGACAATTTTGCAGGGAATGATAGTTTCTCCTCACACATTTTCACTGAAAGTAACAGAATAACCGAAGGGTCAATGCATAGAGTTACATGGCTGTAAGCAGTGGTTTATGCAAATACCCCAAGAATCAAACCTCAGAACGAAAAAGCATTGTGGGAGTGTGACGGAAAATTTAAAACATTGCCATCTCCCTGTATCAGATATAGATGGCCATTACCATATCTACAGCACGCAATGTATGTGCCACAGGGCTTGTGGACTGAATTCCCTTCTCTGGTTATAGTGGGCTTTATTTAATACCAAAATAAGCAGTAAATGAATGCATTATTTTGTCTCAAATTCTCAAAAGGTTCTAAGAGTGTCCCATCAAAAATATAAGAGTGTCTATTAAAAAGAGGATTAGTTTTTCAAAAAGTAACTGTTTTTTCTTGGCTGTGATAATAATATATCTTCAAAGTACTAAAATGATAAAAATATACCCTTGTTTTGTTCAAAAGATAGAAGTTAAGCAAAATGGACTGTTGAATGGATTTTGTTGTGAAAATGAACTGGCACAAACCAGATTGAAGGAGGTAATGCCAGACTGGCACAATACTGTATTGATGCAATACATTAGTGCCCCCAACACACTGTCCACAGAGTGGTTGGATGAGGGTTCCTTCCCATGAATGCTCACACATCGAGTTCTCAATCTGGATAATGGTCAGGAGGTGGCAAGTAAAAGCCAGCTGCTTCCTCAACAGGGAGGCCAAACTGGAATGTGGGCTATCCTGAGCCAATGCCAGGTCAAGAGAATTATTGGCCGAGGCCTGGGAACACGTTACTCGCACTCTCAACCAAAAATTGTGCTTAAGTGGAGGGCAACGAAAAGGGGAGGAATTACATGTTTTAAGAGAGATTGTGCATTTTAACCTATCTGATCTGAATTACCCGATCTGAGCCATCAAAGATTTAAAAACTGGTCGGTCAATTTTTTAAAATTTGTTTTTAAGAACTATCTTTTTAGCCATTAATCAGAGGTAATATTCAACTCATCAAAACACTGTTTTACTCAACAAGATATCAGAAAAATATTATTTTCTTAACGAAAATATAATAATAATAATCCTTGCATTTGATGTATCACATCTTCAAGACGTCTCAAAACGCTTCTCATAATAGACTGTAAAGTGAATTGACTGTATATTTGTGGGCTAACAGCAATTTTCTCCAGTATTAAGCAAAATTATCCTCACCAATATTTTATTCACAAAACAAAAAATATTTTTCTGAATTAATAATAATAAAAATAATAATAATTTCTGACCATCTGCTCCTGTGCTGTGAAAAAATTCAGCTTGTGGTTTGTATTGTTTCCACCAGCAGGAGTTGCCATTGCTCCTGCTTCCTACAATGTATTTTGGATACAGTCACAAAGTTGCACGGTGCAGCTCTGCTAAATAATTTTTCATTGATTATAGGAAAGCATTGGTGTCTTATACTCCAAACGACTGAAGAAATTATAATGGTTCTTGGTATATTTCTAATTGAAACATTTGAGACAGATATGGTTAAGTGAACAGCACAGTGGTGCAACTTATTCAAGTGCTCTCCCACAGAGAGAGAGGAAATCTTGAGGGTAAATCACCTCAGGTCACTCTCATGTACCTCCCGGAGGCTAGGTTATTAGCAGGATCCCAGGAGCAGGTGGTCTGTTTGCCTGCCCTCTCTGCAAGACGACACAGAATAACCTGAAAAGAGGAAAAAAATTGTCTTTTTTCTTAAATTCTACACATTCAACTTACATTAAACTGGCTAACCAGATATTTGTTACCCTTTGTCAGCTGCTGAGCTCACTAAATAATAACAGTCTGAACTTGCACAAATTAGATATCTACAATTGTGTAGAAAACTATGCAATGAGAAATTGGAAAACAATGAGTGCCAACTAATAGCAAGTTCACAGGTCTTTGAATAAAACAAAGTTGAGGAACTCAAGAAAGTTGTGAGGTCTAAGTTACTCACACTTAAATAAAGTCACGAATTGCAGAGATCAGTTGTGCACCAACTACTTAATGCACACAAGCTGTGAGAAAAAGATCAAAAAATGTTTTAATCTTATGAGCCAACAGTCCTTTAAATTATAAATATCACAGCTCCTACCTACATGGGGCATTGGATTTTTGTGCAATATCATTTCAATGAGGAAAAACTCTTAGGAACTCTTTAGGCATTTGTGTCTTTCTATAAAATTCTCAGTAAAATATGCTAAGGAATACTATAAGGCAGCAATGGTTTAGTCTCGCTATTGTTTGTTCTTGGAAAAAGCAGAGCCTGTAAAGGGTGCAATTATAATGTAAGTTTCAAGAAGCAAATAGTCCTGGGTACAAATAATTCATTTTCAATATTACCGGAACAGTCATATTACACATGTGCTGCTTTTTTAAAAAAATGTTACATCTACTCAGCCCCATTGTATCTGGATAACATTACGAGGATGAAAAAGAAATCAAAAGCCTTGCATGTCAAACTCCTCCAGCAATGTCAATAATTATGACCAGCCCTCATTTCAATTACTCTTTCATTACACTGATCTGAATCGCTGTATCTTTTTTCAAATCCTAAGGATTTTACAGTTTTAGTGGTATGCAGGCTTTACTATATGACAGTTTTATTGATATTATTAACTTTAATTTTGATATATGGCTAAACCTACAGTAATGATCAATGTATTGACAAAATAATATATTTCCCAGCATAGGAAAATAGACCTATCCTGACCTTTTGTATTTATGGCTTTTTTCTTCTTCCGTCTGTTGTGTGAAATAAAGGTGTATATAGAGAGAAAGTATACAAAAGGATTTGAAGAGATTTCAGTTTAAAAAGACAATAAAGTTGCTTTTAAACTGTGCACATTCAGTATTCTATAGCGCATATTGTAGTAAATTTACACCTTATTCATAAGAAGAAATAAATCATAGATATCACTGTTTTCACTTTAATAGCTATAATATAACAGCATTGCAGTTCACATGTCATCTTTGACAATTCAGTAATGCAACAAACTTCAAACATAGTAGTGGTTTGAAAAGCTAAAAATGAATGTGATGCAGACAAAGCAATGGAGTGAGAGTCACTGTGGTGCTTCAGCCACTGGTAAATTTGTCCAATTTGTTTGCAAGCTATTAGTGGCTTTGTTGCATCTGTTTTCGTTTATCTATGACTGAGGAAGTTCTGAATATTTTTCATTTGGATCAAAGTAACTGAAAATTTGTGACTGTTTATTCAGGTTTATTGTTGGCAGTATAGCTGTTTTAGAGTGTTCCTAATGGTTAATGTATTCAAAATGGATGGATGTTTTGCTATTATCTATGTGATTTAACATGCAACTAAAATATTTTCATTTACTTAAAAAAACTAACAAAAATATTTTTCCTCTGAAGTGCATTTTGCATGAATTATTTTAAATCGGAATAGTGAAAGCAAATATGGACTAAAAACTTTAAATATATGAACACTTGCATAATATGGGGTAATTTAATTACATATAAATATAATTTTAATGGCATGAGTGAATTCTTGTTCGTATTACTGAATCTTTGTTCCAAAATAAATTTGTTCCAGCTTTAATATTACATTAGAAAACAAAACTCCATTTGTTTATAAAATATACAGTATCTCATTAAAATATACCAACTGAGGCTTTCACCTCATCAATCATACTTGTTTGCAAAGTAAGAATTTCTTATTAAAATATTTTTATAAAAACAGTTTCAATCAATAACTGGCTGGACAAAATAAGAAGTAGTCACTTTGTAGAAATATTAATTTATAATTCTTTTAGTACAACAATAAAAGTGCTTTTAATTTTCACTTATTAAAGGGATAACTGTAGCTGTTTCTCTGCGTTATAAGTTGAAGTATTTCTGAGGTGGAAACTACATAGCCACTGATATGTTACATTTGTGGTAATTATTTGCAACAATAATCAAGGATATTTTCTCTCATGATTCTTATTTTAATGTATTATTTTATTTACTGCACAGATTTTTAAAAGACAACTTTAATTCCCACATTTGTTTTTAACAATCCACTCAAGGTTTTATCCACCTTGACAGTTTTTCGCATACTAACATTAATAACATTTAGTAATTTGCTTCAAACAATGCTACTTTCCAAAGTTTTGTTCTGCAAAATAACTGGGAAATCCTGCAAAGGTCATACGTTTGCAAGTTATACATCTCATTGTTTTTTTGCATGTGCGAAAGAATCATAATAGTACCTGCTATTTAAAACACGTATTTATTAATGCCCTTGGAATGCAGCGGAAAAGGTGCATCTTTGCAGCCAACTGGGGGATTTGGGTTTTGTGGTTCTATTTTTATAAGAATGGGCTGATTTGTCTTAGGCTATTACCGTCTATTACTGCTGGAAGTATCCTGTAAAGGTGGGAAGCAGCGAATCCTGGCATTCTGCCTAAAGAGAAATCAATGAAACAAATTAATCCTTCGCAGGCTGCAATGACACAGTAATCCATCATTCAGAGCTGCTTTTATACACGAAATCAGGGAGCAGGCAGGGAGAAAGAGCCCTGGGGGACACCATAGACATTCACTCACAATACACAGCAAAATATACTGGGGAATCATTTCATTTGGTTGGGCTGCATTTTACTTGATTGCCCAATGCTAATAATTTCATTGAGTTAAATACTGATCCAAAAACTATGCACCCAAGGCTAAAAAGGGCATTTATTGAGAGCTGTGAAAATTACTGGGAGTTATACTCAGTTAGGATGGACAAATAAATGAAAACTTGACCCTGGTGTGATCTGTTAAATATGGGACTGTTTTGCAAAGTAAACAATTAAGAACAGAACATCCGAGAAATGAGCAAGCACCTACTCAGTAAGCACATCTTAGGTTACAAACAAATGTGCGTAAAGATAAGAGCATCAGACTCTCACAAGTTTCTGTTCATAATTATGCATTTGATGAGGCCCAACACCAGCCAAAATTACTTTTTAAAATATTGATTGTCTGCTGTGGATGTGCGCACTTGCTTACTTGGTTCTAACCCCCCAAAAGATCTTTATTACATCTTATTCCACTAAGACAGATATTTCAGCAGGACTGGATAGGCTGCGCAAGACATCTTTATGAGCCAAGGCTTAAACTTATGAAAATGTGTCAGGAAGCGAAATTGAATCATATGCCTTTACATGTACCTATCAAACGTCAATTTTTGAAACATGGCTTATCTTCCCATATACTGATTTTAAGCTTCTTATCACACATTGTATATCAATAATATTGGGATAGATGGGCACAGACACACAGACAAGCAGACAGACAGATAGACAGACAGACAGACAATGCAGATTTAATTCAATTTAAGGAAGGATCATTTCTCTGAGTGCAATTCTGTGAATGGCTTTGAACCATGCACTTTTGCATACAGTGCTATCCAGCCTGGACATTCTAGCCCAGAGCTGGCGGTGATGTAGAATTCACTTCACTCTGTGCAGAGTGTGAAGTCGAGCAACACAACCTGTAAAAGTTAGTTAGTGCAACAGTGTCACCGGAAAGCAATAGCTGTACAATAAAACAAGCATTTCTATCGGGTTTACAAGTACACGTTTCGTGAATGTTTAAGACATTATAAATGAAATGTTTTTTTTCTGCAAAGAGGAAATAAAGATAAGAATAGATAGACAACCTGTTCTGTTGAGTTCACTTCAATAATCGGAAATATTTTGCATGCCTGTGCAATAATAAATATTGGTTACTCAAATGATATAAATATATGCACAATGTATAATAAACGGTACTTGGTATGGAATTTGCTGTACATTAAATTTGTTAAATTATTCATTTCCACGTGACTCACAGGAGTCCAGAAAGATGAATTCAGGGAGGTTAGGATAATTTATCACTGCAGTAATTTAACAACAAACTATTTCAATCCTTTCCAAGTGAAGCTGCTCTGGCTAAAATTCCCAGGCTGGTTTAAATATGTTCATTAAAATTAGATTCCCTGAACAGTACTTTTCGCACCTTTGGTTCCTCTTTATTTTTACATGTCCCGAAAATTAAAAAGCAAACACAATTGCAGGCTAAGGGCAGAACCAGCCTGTTTAAATCATATTTGTTTAGCAGTAAGCACTTTGTAAAATCACGTTGTCATAAACATGTATCATTACCACGAGTCGAGAGACATCACGTATGTGGAACGTATGCGAGAGGCGAAAGTTGCTGTGTCTCTTACTTTGACCCTCAATGTATTATATACGTTATTTCCTTCAGATTACTATTGTGGGTAATGAGATTTGCAGGAGGGGTGGGGGGCTGGAAGCATTCAATTTAATTTCCTTTTATGCTATAACAAACTTGTAATAACACGGTGTGGCGCATTGTAAGATAATACTGCGTGTTAGAGAGTGGGCGGAAAATCTCTGTCAATTATATTTACTTGAGAAAGAAGAGAATGCCTCGAAAATATTGCAACAAAAGGGATGAATTTACTCAATTGTAGCGATTATGATGTCCCCCTCCCCTCACTGCCCATCTAGTCTACAGTTTAACGAAACAAGACAAGTCAGATCTATGGATATTTTTCATTATTCCAGTATTTTATTTTTTTTAAAAAACATATTGTTTCCGAAGAAGCTAAAGTTATTTTTAAGTAGGAATACTTCAAAACGGCACTTTAATAAAGTAACACCAAAGTTTTGCAGTACCAGAATGGCTTTATTTGACTAATGAAGGATCTTGGCACTTACTATAAAACTGCGATAAATAAGCGTGTTTTCACGTGGAAATCAACCCCAGGTTATTTTCATTCCTTATTTATTGCTTCCGATAGCGGGCTCTTTGAAAGCCTGTCTGCTCCCTCCCTTTATTTTAACACTCTGTTGCCTAATTTCCTTCAGTTACAGTAAATCCATTAAGGCACATCGGCTCTGTTCTGTCAGCTGCGGAGGAGAAACTCAGAGGAGGAGTCCTGCAAACACCTGAGATATGAGATAGTGCAATAAAATCCATTAATGGAGCAATTTCACTCTCTGCTTCCAGAGGGAGCTCAAAACTGAACAATCCCACCGTCCATCCCTGTCTCCAACATTGTACAGTACAGTATTTCATCTTTCCCATCAGCAAATGCGTCTTAGTCTCTTTATGCTGTTCCCAATGCAGTCTTTATTTATTCAATTTGCCAGAACGCTTCAATGAAAAATACCATTTGTTTTAATATAAAAATCAGACAAGATTTGACTTAAGGATGAATAAATGTACGACACTTTGGAGATTGACGTCCTGGCTATAACCAGCTACCTCTCAGCAACTGTGTGATGTTCAAGCTATGGTGTGTGAAATCTCTCTTTGCAATCATTTCTACGGAATTATGACTTTTATTTTCCCTTTATTCTATTTACAAGACGGCACCAGCTCGGTTGCCTTTTACTGTCCATACCATTTCTGCCTTCACGCATGCCAAGTATTCCCCTCCCCCCACCTACACACAGGGGAGAGCGAGTGCATGTGCTTGACATTGTACATACAGAAAATATATCATTTAATTTAACTCATCTAAAAAGGCTGTCGATTCATTTGATCAGCAATGTCACTTGAAAGGACCACATTGAGCACACAAAGTCTACTCCTTTTTTTGTTAGCATTTTAAGCATGACTGTTCAAATGATTATTTTTAGGCACAACCTTATGCAAATTTATAACAGGATATAATATAGGAGATGAGGTGGTCTTTCTTAGACAAGGAGAGAGAAAAAAAATCCAGTGGTATTGATTGAAACGCTGCCCCCTCTTCAGCATTTTATAAGTCACATGGTCAAAATCAGCAGTCACGAATCCATTGCAAAGGGAAAAAAATTGTAGTGTAGCTGCAATAATAGATGAGAGATTTTTTTTTGAAAAAATACTGCATGTTCTTTCTATTAGTCCATAATCTATATATTGCATCGAGCTGACGATACTATTTTTTTCTTTGAAACCCCCCCCCAAAGACATTAGCTGCAAATCCACACAAGTAACATTTAAGTTACAAGCTGTTGTAATATGTTAGGAACCTCCTCGGCTTCACTGAAAAATAAAATTATTAACACTTTTTTTGGGGGGGATTCTGATTATGAAATAGTTGTAATCCAGGCACACTTGCCGATGTTTATAGCGAGGCGCCACTAAATGGATATCTTTTTTATGGCATTGACCTTCATTTGTCTATAGATTTATGGGTGTAACACGTCCAGCCAAAGGATTGTGAGGTTTTTCTGATTGGCTTGGACTCCGGTGTGCAAAAACGCGTTTTTCATAATTCGAACAGTATGTCTTTGCATGACTGAAAACATCTTAAAATACCCAAACAGAAAATGATTTCATGCGCATTGAATGCATTATAAATACTGAAACTCCAGGAGAAGTTGTCAGTAAGTACATATTTCCTTACATTATTGTACATCGTGGCAGCACGTATGCATATTTTATTCACACGGCGACGACTATGTCACACGTTCTCAATCAGGTGCCCAGAGCTTTCTCATCGCAAAGTAATAGATAACCTCCCGAAAGGAACAAGTCAGGTCTAGCTGGAGGAGCGTGGTTAATGCGCCTGATGTTGGACTGGGTGAAAGTCTCATATTGAGCTGCCATTCTGTGTAAAATTGTCTTCCTTCCGATCGGTACCCATCCCTCGTGTTTGTTAAATCCATGCCCTTGTTTGAACTGTCCCGCCAAACCCGATGGTAATTGACTGTACTTGGGTGCGTTTGTTGCGTTTGTTTAAGTTTAGTTCAAATTGCACTGTTTTTTATTAATCCACTGACAGGAATTAGAGACAATCAGTCACTGCAATCTTAACTTTGATCGGCTACGATTTATAATCAATCAGCATAATAACTGGACGGATAGCCCGTGTAAATATTGTTTTATCAATGTAGTCTTTTCGGAGGTTTCAAAATTAGTGACGCGCTTTAAAGTATTTTTTTCAGAGAAATATGAACAGGACGAGATACTTCATTGCGTATTGAAAAGGATAAAATGTAATACACTATACAATCACCAGAACACATCAGGTTGGGAAAGCAACATCAAATCTCAGTGATACCATACCCACACATCGAAGCGGTAAAACGTATTGTAAGGTGTGCATATATATAAGAAGCAAAGTTTTTAACTGTTGCAAAAGCCACGACAGATCTGAAAATAACATGAATTGGAGTTTCAAAGTCACACCATGTTTTTTTTTAAAAAGTTTCTAAATTGATATTTACTTAAAGACCGCTCTTGTCAGCAGAATACATTTTGCCCCAAACAGTCTCGATTCTGTCTATAGGTACGAGGGACAGGTCAGTAAAGGGAGGGGGTGGGGATGTGCATCATCCATGTCCGAGGCGGCAGGGACTGTGTGCACTGAAGGGAGTGAGATGCGAACATCCTCATACAACCATGATCTCAAATAATATAGAGAAAGTGTGAGGAGACCTTACTTAAACCGCGATTCTTTTTGGTGCTAATAGATTTATGGTATCTGTTTGTACGCCCATCCAGCGTAATTAGCACATGTGTTCTAAATAGATGGTGATTTTGAGAGCAATAAAGCAATTATCCATTGCTGGACTTGACAGTCCTTCCAACAAGCTCCAACCTCCGTCTAATTGTAAAAGTAATTTAAGCATCATTGTTTGCAATTAGTCCTGCTAAACAATTCAATCCCCAACTACCACTATTTTGAACGTATTTGCAATCGACAGTGCTGAAGAATCCAGTCCATATCATTAGCATTGAAATTTTGTAACGTTTCAAAGTTTTAATTGAACTGGACACGTCTCCTAATGATTACAGAATTTGATTTGAGTTTCAGCTCGCGTTGCAGAGGCTATCTTGTCAATGCACAGTCCCTTCAGCCCTTCCCTTTTGCATTATACCGAACATATTATGGTGCTAATCATCTTTAACTTTTTTCCCCTTATTCTTAGTTCACTGCAGGACATTTTACACAACGGACTTTCATTTCCTATTTATTCTCATCAAATGGGTTAGATACGACAAGGTGCTTCCTTCCCAATGAAAGACATTTAATTGTTTTGATCCTTTTTTCCGATGTTCTGGTGAGTTTAAATGATCGCAGGTTTACACTTATTTCAGCATTAGATGTGGTCCTTTAATCTGATGTTCAAATTACACACGTAATAGCCGTAATAAATGTATATTATATACAGTATTAGATCCTAGATAAATAGAGATGCTATAGGCTATAAACATTCACTGAGTTGCATTTGACTCCCAGTGTTAAATTCTTCAGTTGCCTTTGTTGCAATATTTTACCAACTTGTAACATTCAGTCCAGAGGAGTCCGATTAAACTCATTTTAGGACAAAGAGCACTAAAATAGTGATTCCCTCCATCCTGATTAGAAGATGAATTGCTAACTTGTTTTTTGATTGACCCAGGCCACAGAGATTGTCAACGAAGGAGAACATGCAAGGAACTGATAAGCAAACCAAGTATTTTTTTTAAAGTTTTTGCCAACACTGAACTTTTTAAAAAATCATTATCGGCATTATTAATACATAAATTGAGGACATTCATTAAAAACTTGTTCATGTGAAGAACCCCAGACGTGTCAATGAAAGTGAATTGAGTTGCAATGTGGGTTTATTACAAGCCAATTATAAAGCCTCTGAAAATTCCTGGGGCTTTCGATTTGTTTTGAGATTATATTAAAGCAAAGGACGAGGCAATTAGCTGCGCTGATTCTAACGGTAAATGCCGGTAAAGGCGGTTATTCGCTTTCTCGTCCTGAGTTTCCATTAAGTGCGATTTAGATGTGTCTATTCAGATCCGATGATCCACAGAGAAAACGCCAGCAGATAAAAGGCGATTTCAAGTGACCTTCTCGTCCCTTTCACACCACATTCACCCCCAGAATACTCAGGGATGAATTCGGACAAAAGACCCTTCGTCTTCCCTTTGACGCTTCAAGAGAGTTAAAGGAAGAGTTGGGGATTTTTTTTCTTTATAAAAAAAATCTTTCGTGTATATTTTTATGCTTTTTTGACATCTGGCAGTTATTATCACACGTACGGTTTGACCTAAAAGTTCCCCGTGTCTGTTTAGAGTTTAGCAAAATATGCAGAAAACCGGTATTATGTATATAAACAGCTAAAGCTATCAGCATCTGCCACTGCTGGCATTTTATTCTTGTTGCTGTTGATAAAACATAACTTTAGAGCCGGGTAGACGCAGTAACAAGCGCCAAATTGTGCAGGATTCAACCCTCCCCGGTTATAGCTATGGAATTAACCTCTAGATAGGATAATTTTGTTAAACATTTTAGTCACTTAATCATCTTATTTATTGCGGATTAAATCAAGCGAGGTTTTAGCTGCGGGAGGAAAGAAAGATTAAGACTATTTGAAATGCTGAATTAAGCAGTGATATTTCTAGTTTAGTTGATCCCAGCAGACGCCACCCACTGCATGTATGTACGCTTTAGAGGCAAAGGGCAATTTGAGTCAAATCAGGCCAGATTTCAGTCCAGCAACTTTACATTTGCAGATGAGTGCAGTGCGGATGAAATGCTGCAGTAAACTAGGAAAACATTGAGTGTGTTGTCTTTGCATGTATTCCATTGTTTCTCTTGGCTTTGGGATTTCGGTTGCCTTCAGATTTCCCTGTGCGAGTAAACAGTAGACGCATAATTCACCACTTTCCGAATGATTCAGAGCTCATGTTCGCGAAGGAGCTGGGCAAGAAAAAAGTGGCTTTTTAAAAAACTAAAGTTTTGCACCGTGGCTGACTCGATACAGCTGGAAAAGTTAAAATTCTCCCTTTTTTGCCCTCGGGAGCTAAGCAAAAAAAAACTCGGGTAATGGGACAGGTCAGCGGCCCTAACTGGGGGGAGGAGATCTAACTAAAAGGCCAGCCTTTTTTTCCAAGATTTACAAAAGTCTACAGACCAGATGCTCTTGGTGGGTGGGTGGGTGGGTGGGTTGGAAAAATCAGTGAACGCATTAATTCTGCGCTAGAGAAACTTCGCCCTGCCTGCTCCTCGTATACTTATTATTTAGAGATTTCATTTCATATCTACAAGATTGCATTTGCAAATCTCGAAAGAAGCCTATCGCAATCCCAGCTGATAAGGTTTCAGAGGTCGTTAAATAGCATTGAAAACCTTCTGAAGAGACATAACTAAAACGCTGTTAAGAAAAATAAATAATTTACATGGCAACACTTTATATATTTTTTCGAGAGATCTATTTGACAAACAATCTAAAGTCCCGTTGCTTTCATAAAAAAAAAGAACTGTTTATTGTTCAGTGCATGGATTGAATATGGATGAAGTCTTTTGATTCCGGACATACCTTGCAAGGCAGCTCCTAAAACCACAGAACCTAAAAAGTACAAGAATAACAAAGTCATTCAGCTTAGCTGCATGTGACAGGTAGAGCTGAACCGTGTGGGCAATGGTAATGCATTCCCAAATGCCTCGAGGAGAATAAGTCGGGAGGTTGCGGCTCTAACATCACACTGTCACCGGCTTCCCCTCTCTATGGCCCGGTCTGAAAGGACTCGACCTCCCGCTGAAGGCACTTCTCCCCCCCCCCCCCCCCCCCCCCCCCCCCCCCACACACACCCCACACCCACCTCCCGCCTCACACACACACAAACTATCCCTGAAGACGCATTTAATCTGCTTTTTCCCCTTGAGTTCACGCTGCAAAATTATTATTTTCTCAGCACTTTTGCACAACAATCATCTGCTCTGACAAAATGCCTCTCCCTCTCCCTCTCTCTCTCTCTCTCTCCGAGGGAGAAGCAGAGAGCAGAGCAGAGCGAGTGAGTGAGTGAGGACTCGGGCGGGTGGTAGCAATGTGCGTGTGTGTGTATATTCCTGGGCCAGTCGATCATTTTGCTGTCTCTTTATCTGTCGACACTATCACTTAGCCAAACATTGACCGATCGATCTTTTCATTAGGTGATCAAACAACAAACAGAGCAGGTGAGAAGCTTACTTTGTGAAGCTCACAACTTATCCGCGCCTTGCTTTGAGGCCGCTCTTGATTTCCTACAAGATCATATACTTAAATAGGGGTGTGTGTGTGGGGGGGGGGGGATTCCCTGTACCACATATGTTACAAACACACATCCCTCATTCTTACTCTCAAGATCGGCGACGATAGCATTGAGAACTATATATATATATATACACACTTATATCCAGATGCTATCACAGACATTGCAATTCCACGTTACACACAATCAACACGACTTGGAACAACACTCCCACGGCCGTAGGGTGAAACTATTCAGTGTACTGCAGCCTGCCCAGTCGATATAACAGTCTTATTGCTGTAATGCGCGATAGATACGATAATAATCGTTTTATTCACATCAACAGGCGTTGATGAATTTATGTTAAAAATATATATGTTTTTTGGAGTTTTAAGGTTTAAACCCTGTGCGTGAAAGGTTAACCAATGCCCCGATGGTCACACACTCAGATTTTCCTTGGAGCGGCACTGCTAAAATAAAGAGTCTGATGCAGAGACTGAAAGTAAAGCTGTTACTTGCCTCTGCTGCTGGGTTCTCCCTCTCCTCGGTTACAGGTGCCCGCTTTAAGCTCTTTACACTCCAACCAAGTTGCAGGATAGAGGCAGCCTTCCTCCCAGTGACCACTCTGCCCCATTCTGAGGAGGAAAACCCCGATGATACACTTACAGAATTTTCTCTTTGTCCCTTCTAATCTTATTCGTTTCACCTTTTCACTAATCATAAGACGTGAGTGAGACTTTATTTGGAGAGCCAGGGGGAGAGAGAGAGAGAGACTGGGTCCACTGTTGCATAGTCAATAACGGCGTTTCATCAATGCATATACAATAGGGGCGGTTGGGGATGGAATCGGATTGTAAATTGGGTTTTACTCAGGATGCAGTCTTGGCAGCGATTTAGAAAATGATGTGAGAAACCCAGTCAAATACCAATATGTTTGTCTGTTTCCTTTCCATACTGCCAAAGGCCTCTGATGTTGCTTGTTTATTATTAATATAAAATATGTATAGAGCTGTGAAGCTCGGA